>NC_092345.1:9580837-9884819 GCF_963676685.1 Mytilus edulis
GTGTCAATTAGACTTTTCTTCACCACAACGTGTAAAAAGTAAACAATTATAGGTTAAATTACTGCCTTTAACACTGTGCCATGTCTCACACCAAACAGCAGGCCATGTAGGGCCTAAAATTGACTGGTGTAAAACAATTCAAACAGGAAGATCAGGTGTCTAAACTATATGAAAAAACAAGAAACACTTATGAACCACTGAACAACCAACACTGAACAACAAGTATAATACCATATAAATTGCTTTATACATGTATTTGTTTTTCATTCATATTTTTTGTACAGAAATAAGGCCATAAGTTTTCCCGTTTGAATAGTTTTAAATTTGTCATTTTGGGGCCTTTTATAGCTGAATATGCGGTATGGGTATGCCTAATTGTTGATGGCTGTACGGTGGCTTATAATTATTAATTTCTGTGTCATTTGGTTTCTTGTCGAGATTTGTCTCATTGGCAATCATACCAATTCTTCTTTCTTATATTTATGAACACATTATCAAAGATATATTAAAATACTTGTTTGTATATGACAGGTGATACAGAGAAAAGAAGGAAAAGCCATCCCAGTTATAGATGAAGAGCCACCAATGGTTGTAGAGAGAGACTGGATAGAGAATTGGTTACCTTCAGTTAAAGGATTACTCTCTTCTGTAACTGTTGGAGTGTTTAGTGTTGGTGCAGTTCTCTTGTGGAAATTGATATAAACTTCTATTTTTAATGCAATGACAATCTGTAAAAAATCAGTTAAAACTCATAAATGTTTTAAAATACTGGTAGGCTTGTAACTTTATGATGAAAAGCAGCAATAAAAGTGCTGTTCTTTTGCTTTTTATACGACCGCAAAAATTGAAAATTTTTTGGTCGTATATTGGTATGACGTTGACGTCGTTGTCCCAAGACATTTGGTTTTCGCACTGTAACTTTAGTATAAGTAAACAGAAATCTATGAAATTTAAACACAAGGTTTATGACCATAAAAGAAAAGTTGGGATTGCTTTTGGGAGTTTTAGTTCCAACAGTTTAGGAATTAGGGGCCAAAAAGGGCCCAAATAAGCATTTTTCTTGGTTTACGCACAATAACTTTAGTACAATGTATAAGTAAACAGATATCTTTGAAATTTCAAAATAAGGTTTATGACAACAAAAGGAAGGTTGGGATTGATTTTGGGAGTTTTGGTCCAAACAGTTTAGGAATTAGGGGCCAAAAGGGTCCAAAATTAAACTTTGTTTGATTTCATCAAAAATGAATTATTGGGGTTCTTTGATATGCCAAATCTAACCGTGTATTCAGATTCTTAATTTTTGGTCCTGTTTTCAAATTGGTCTACATTAAGGTCCAAAGGGTTCAAAATTAAACTAAGCTTGATTTTAACAAAAATTGAATTCTTGGTGTTCTTTGATATGCTGAATCTAAACATGTACTTAGATTTTTGATTATGGGCCCAGTTTTCAAGTTGGTCCAAATCGGGGTCAAAATTATTATATTAAGTATTGTGCAATAGCAAAATATTTTCAATTGCACAGTATTCAGCAATAGCAAGAAATCTTCAATTGCACAGTATTTTGCAATAGCAAGAAATTTTCAATTGCTTAGTATTGTGCAATAGCAAGAAATCTTCAATTGCACAGTATTGCGCAATAGCAAGAAATCTTCAGTTGCACAGTATATTGCAATAGCAAGAAATTTTCAATTGCACAGTATTGCACAATAGCAAGAAATCTTCAATTGCACAGTATTTTGCAATAGCAAGAAATCTTCAATTGCACAGTATTGCGCAATAGCAAAAAGTATCTAATTGCACAGTATTGTGCAATAGCAAGAAATTTTCAATGGCACAGTTTTGCACAATAGCAAGAAATATTCAATTGCACAGTATTGTTCCATTTCAAATTGGTCTACATTTAGGTCCAAAGGGTCAAAAATTTGTTTTTTTGTTTGATTTCAACAAAAATTGAATATATGGGGTTCTTCAATATGCTGAATCTAACAATGTTTTTAGATTTTTAATATTTGGGCCTAGTTATCAAATTGGTCCACATTGAGTTCTAAAGGGTCTAAAATTGAACATTATTTGATTTCATCAAAAATTGAATTCTTGGGGTTCTATGATATGCTGTATCTAACCATGTATTTAGATTTTGGATATTGGACCATAATAGGTAAATGTACAATTTAAAATTTTTAAGTTTTTAAGTTTAAGTTCTTAGACCACATTCATTCTGTGTCAGAAACCTATGTTGTGTCAACTATTTAATCACAAACCAAATTCAGAGCTGTATCAAGCTTAAATGTTGTGTACATACTTGCCTCAACTGTTCAGGGTTCGACCTCTGCAGTCATATAAAGCTGCGACCTGTGGAGCATCTGGTTGTATGTTGTTTTTTTGCTTGGCATGTACTGATTTTGTGACATGGATGGATACTCTATATCCTTTGTTTTTTCTGTTGTTTTAGTTGTTGAAAGTGCTTTCTATTAATCAAGAATTTTGTATGGATATTTTTTAATTGTTAAAAGTGTGTTTTTTTAATTTATTTACATGTAAATTAGTAGACTTCTTAAGAAGGAGTCTTTTTGTTAATGATATTAAGTTGACAACTGAAACTCGTAAACATTGATTTGGAAATATATTTCTCCAATTCTGTATAATACAGAATTCAGCTTACTGCATATACATGTATATTGTTGAGATGCAATAATTGAATAGATTAGTAACCAGTTGTCAACTAATAGCATTTCATCTGCGTGTTGGTAAATGGTTATGCAAAGTTTTATAATCTTACATAATTTTCTAAGTAATTTGTTATTCATTACTTTGTTTTAATGCTTTTTAAATTTTAATGGTTTTTGTATGAAATTTTACTGTGATTTTTTTAGTTTAACATTATATATATATATTTGTTAATTCTTCACAATTTTTTTTACATATCAATAATAACAATTAAATTTTAAAATTTAAGCCTTCATTTCAAAGTAATAATATATGGTATTCGTATAAGCATCTCTCCATCTTAGATCAAATAACACAGAAGAGAGGTGCAAGATACCAAAGGAATATTTTAACTCATAAGTCGAAAAATAAACTAACAACGCCATGGCTAAAAAAACGAAAAAAACCAAAAGACAAACAACAGTATACAAAACACAACATTGAAAACTGAAGACTGAGTAACATGAATCTCACTAAACACCTTGGGGGATTTCAGGTGCTCTAAAAGGACAAGGAGATCTTGTTCTATAAACAACATGTGGCACCTGTCGTGTTGCATTTTTGAGTACAAAGCCAGTGATTAGTGTTGTATGGTAGTTCACTTTGTCAAATGTTGGACGTGATTGTGGTTCAACAGAACTTGTATTCCTTCAAGTTCGTTTGGATAGTTCCATTCCAACAAAGTCTCATAACTTGGAATAATTTAGTGATAGAACATCATTTTTATAGCTGAAAGCTGTGTGAAGGGATAATCATAAATGATTGCTTATTTTCATCTTTCCAAAGAAGCTCCTGTATGAAGTCAGTCAGATATGAATAAAGAAACAAGTCGGCATGAAAAGGAGCACAGTTTGTAATCATGGGAATGCCGATTGTTTGTTGAAAACCAATTTCTCCAATTGTAACAAATATGTTGTCAATAAAGATGTCAGTTCCAGAGAATTTTATGTTTGAATCAGGGTGATTTTTTTACAAGGTAAATTTTATCCCTCCCTAAAGCAAGCCACAATATTTGTATGTACATTGACCATTCTTTCTTATGAAATAAGGTAGGACCAACTCTTTCAATTTGTTGAATAGTATGGAAAGAGTAACACTTGTGTAAAGTGTGGTAATGGTAAAACTTTTTATACGACCGCAAAATTTGAAAAAATTTTCGTCGTATATTGCTATCACGTTGGCGTCGTCGTCGTCCGAATACTTTTAGTTTTCGCACTCTAACTTTAGTAAAAGTGTATGGAAATCTATGAAATTTTAACACAAGGTTTATGACCACAAAAGGAAGGTTGGTATTGATTTTGGGAGTTTTGGTCCCAACATTTTAGGAATTAGGGGCCAAAAAGGGCCCAAATAAGCATTTTCTTGGTTTTCGCACTATAACTTTAGTTTAAGTTAATAGAAATCTATGAAATTTTGACACAAGGTTTATGACCACAAAAGAACGGTTGGGATTGATTTTGGGAGTTTTGGTTTCAACAGTTTAGGAATTAGGGGTCAAAAAAGGGCCCAAATAAGCATTATTCTTGGTTTTCGCACAATAACTTTAGTTTAAGTAAATAGAAATCAATGAAATTTAAACACAATGTTAATGACTACAAAAGGAAGGTTGGTATTGATTTTGGGAGTTTAGGTCCCAACAGTTTAGGAATTAGGGGCCAAAGAGGGACCCAAATAAGCATTTTTCTTGGTTTTCGCACCATAACGTTAGTATAAGTAAATAGAAATCTATGAAATTTAAACACAAGGTTTATGACCATAAAAGGAAGGATGGTATTGATTTTGGGAGTTTTGGTCCCAACAGAATAAGGGGCCCAAAGGGTCCAAAATTAAACTTTGTTTGATTTCATCAAAATTGAATAATTGGGGTTCTTTGATATGCCGAATCTAACTGTCATGACTGTGTATGTAGATTCTTAACTTTTGGTCCCGTTTTCAAATTGGTCTACATTAAGGTCCAAAGGGTCCAAAATTAAACTCAGTTTGATTTTGACAAAAAATGAATCAGTTAGGTTCTTTGATATGCTGAATCTAAAAATGTACTTAGATTCTTGATTATTGGCCCAGTTTTCAAGTTGGTCCAAATCGGGGTCCAAAATTAAACTTTGTTTGATTTCATCAAAAATTGAATAAATGGGGTTCTTTGATATACCAAATCTAACTGTGTATGTAGATTCTTCATTTTTGGTCCTGTTTTCAAATTGGTCTACACTAAAGTCCAAAGGGTCCAAAATTAAACTTAGTCTGATTTTAACAAAAATTGAAATCTTGGGGTTCTTTGATATGCTGAATCCAAAAATGTACTTAGATTTTTTATTATGGGCCCAGTTTTCAAGTTGGTCCAAATCAGGATCTAAAATTATTATATTAAGTATTGTGCAATAGCAAGTCTTTTCAATTGCACAGTATTGCGCAATGGCAAGAAATATCTAATTGCACAATATTGTGAAATAGCAAATTTTTTTTTAATTAGAGTTATCTTTCTTTGTCCAGAATAGTAAGCAAGAAATATCTAATTGCAAAATATTGTGCAATAGCAAGATTTTTTTTTAATTGGAGTTATCTTTCTTTGTCCAGAATCAACTTAAATCTTTGTTATATACAATATACAATGTATATTCACTTTTTACTACCAACTGATAAATTAAAATAATCTTTACCATTCAGTGATAACAAGCAGTTTTTTTACATCTTAATATTTTATGATGTATTTAAATGAGTAGTTATTGTTGCAAACTCCATTAGAAATTTTAATTGAGATTAGTTTTGGAATAAGGGAAAGGGAGATGAAATTAAAAAAATTGGGTTCAATTTTTCTCATTTGAAATTTCATAAATAAAAAAGAAAATTTCTTCAAACATTTTTTTGAGAGGATTGATATTCAACAGCATAGTGAATTGCTCTAAGAGAAAACAAAAATTTTAAGTTCATTAGAACACATTCATTCTGTGTCAGAAACCTATGCTGTGTCAACTATTTAATCACAATCCAAATTTAGAGCTGAATCCAGCTTGAATGTTGTGTCCATACTTGCCCCAACCGTTCAGGGATCAACCTCTGCGGTCGTATAAAGCTACGCCCTGCGGAGCATCTGGTTTAATAATAGTCAGAAAATATAGGTCACTATACAACCTACAACAACGAGAAATACATATTTCGTATGGTAAGCTATTAAAGGCTGTGAAATGAACTTTCAAATGTCTGAAGTTCCTTTATCTTAATTTATTGGTTCCATTATTCATAGGAAATCCAAGTATTAACAAATAATTTTGAGCTAGGAAAATATTAGTTATATGCAAATGTAACCCTAGGAAAAGCTTACCAAGGCTATACACACTCACCGAAATAGAAGATGAATAATACAGTTCTTAGTTTAAGGATGTACTTAGGTGAGGTTTTGGAAATTGGTGTCAAATGTTCAAGCTCCTCATTATTTTTCCATCAATACAGGGTAAAATATTTTGCCCCATAACACCCATTTTTAGCTCACCTAATTGAGCTTTTCTCATCACTTGGCGTCCGTCGTCGTTAACTTTTACTAAAATCTTCTTCTCTGAAACTACTGGGCCAAATTTAATCAAACTTAGCCACAATCATCATTGGGGTATCTATTTTTAAAAATGTGTGGCGTGACCCGGCCAACCAGCCAAGATGGCCACCATGGCTAAAAATAGAACATAGGGGTAAAATGTAGATTTTGGCTTATAAATCTGAAACCGAAGCATTTAGAGCAAATCTGACATGAGGTTAATTTGTTCATGAAGTTAAGATCTATCTGACCTGAAATTTTCAGACGAATCAGACAACCGGTTGTTGGGTTGCTGCCCCTGAATTGGTAATTTTTAAAGAAATTTGCTTTTTTGGGTTATTATCTTTAATATTGTAATTAGAGATAAACTGTAAACAGGAATAATGTTCAGCAAAGTAAGATCTACAAATAAATCAACATGGCAAAAATGGTCAGTTGACCCTTTAAGGAGTTACAGCCCTCTACAGTCAATATTTAGCTCACCTGGCCCGAAGGGCCAAGTGAGCTTTTCCCATCACTTTGCTTCCGTCGTCCATCATCGTTAACTTTTACAAATATCTTCTTTTCTGAAACTACTGTGCCAAATTTAACCAAACTTGGCCACAATTATCATTTAGGTATCTAGTTTAAAAAATGTGTCCGGTGACCCGGCCAACCAACCAAGATGGCCGCCATGGCTAAAAATAGAACATAGGGCTAAAATGCAGTTTTTGGCTCATAACTCAAAAACCAAATCATTTAGAGCAAATCTGACATGGGGTAAATGTGTTTATTACGTCAAGATCTATTTGCCCCAGAGGCGGATTTAGGGTGGGGCCAGGCCCCCCCCCCTTTTCTGGGAAAAATTTGGTTGCTTATATAGGGAATCACTGAAACATGACTGGAGCGGGCCCCCTCTTAGGCAGTCAGCGGGCCCCAACTTATGAAAATTTCTGGATCCGCCGCTGTGCCCTGAAATTTTGTTGGGTTGCTGCCCCATAATTGGTAATTTTAAGGAAATTTTACTGTGTTTTGTTTTTACCTTGAATATTATTATAGATAGAGATAAACTGTAAACAGCAATAATGTTCAGCAAAGTAAGATTTACAAAATAAGTCAACATGACCGAAATGGTCAGTTGACCACTTTAGGAGTTATTGCCCTTTATAGTCTACTTTTAACAATTTTCATAAAATTTGTAAATTTTTACTAACAATTTCCACTGAAACTACTGGGCCAAGTTCATTATAGATAGAGATAATTGTAAGCAGCAAGAATGTTCAGTAAAGTAAGATGAACAAACACATCACCATTACCAAAACACAATTTTGTCATGAATCCATCTGCTTCCTTTGTTTAATATTCACATAGACCAAGGTGAGCGACACAGGCTCTTAAGAGCCTCTAGTTCTTTGTATAAACGACTTCAATAGCTCATAAAAAGCCATTTTCCAAAATTTAAGCAATTTCTTAATTTTTGTTCTTTGAATTTGAGACCCAAATAATACCAATACAAATGTAAGATAAAAGTCTGAGTCAGCCCTTTCCCGCTTTTTTTAAAAACTCGAATATCTCGAAAATGAGGTTCATGACCTATCCACATGTTTAGCTTATTTTGTTCCTTACCTGATGATTTTTAGGCAGTTAAGCTGCCTTATGCGAGCACCCTAGATTTGTGTTCTACCCAATATATGCTGAAATACTAGCCATTGTTATTATCAAGCTGGATTTTATGTTATTCATAACTAATTGGACAGTTTTTTCATACTTTTAATTCTTAATTACAAAAAATATGATCAGAAAAACCTTAAATGATCGTCGATTTATCCAAAAGTTTTGAAGTTACACATAGGAAGTAGGGCACATTTATAGGAATCTTTATGTAGTTTATTATCCCCTGAGATTTTGGCTAAGCTGTCAAAGAACAAATGTATGAAATGTTTAATCGCCGAAAATTTCTAAAGACAAGTAGTTTAGATTTCCCAATTGGCAAAAGTCGTAGGAATATTGTTTGTCGTCAATACGTAGTCAACTACGTCAGTAGTCTTAAAATAAAGATCCACTGTTCATGCTGTTGGCGGCAATTTTAAATTATAAGGGAGCTACCATTTGATTTTTATGGGGGGGCTAGGATGAAATTTGAAAAAAATAGGCAGGACAGGAGTTTTGAGTAAAAAAAAAGGCAGGATGAGACACCTGCAAAAAAAAAAGCCAGGACGACAATTTAGGTAAAAAAAGTCAGGATAAACTAAAAAAAAAAAAGGCAGGACCGAACAGAGTGAAAAATAAAAAGGCAGGACAGAGATTACAGCTAAAAAAAAAATGCAGGACAAATTTTTTCATCCTAGCCCCCCCATAAAAATCAAATGGTAGCTCCCTAAGACGAAATTTTTGTATCTTTTCAATTTGGAGGTAGGGGTTTCATTAGCGGTTGTCCCAGGTCTGCGAACTTCCACTTTTGCGGTCGGACTTTCGACTTGGTTACTAGCTACGCTCGACATGCACGACTTGAGAGGAAATAAAAAAATAACTTTACAAACAGTAAATAATCTTCAGATCATTGAAGGACTACTGAAAACCTAAAGAAGAAGAAGAAACCTTTTTACCAAAGTCTCCTAATAAACGATCTCAAAACTTGTTTTTAGCATTATTATTCATAACAGCGATGTTCATTTTGTTCAACCGCTAGCTTTATACAGAAAATCGCCGACAAATAATGTGTAAATTCGAGTAAAATCGTATCTGACAAAAACAACATTGAAAACAAAATGGCTGATATGAGAAGAACATTCTAATATCGGGTCCGATTCCGGAAGCGGATATGGGTAATTCCGGGTTTTGGCGATCTTTGAACTTAAAAAAATCAGACAGATGACAAATTACATCATTGCATGGTAAATAAATATAAATACTAGAATTGAAAACCAAAAGATATATGTAAAAGAATGAAAAAACAGAAAATATTTTGTACTGAAAATGTGAGAACGTACAATTAAATACAATGATGATGAAGTAGAGCTGAATATAATGGTGCAACAGTGCCAGTGTTCTGAAGATCCATAGGTATCCATAGGAAACTCAAAATTACCGTTTGACAAATTTTAATGTCAAAATCCAATACAATGTGAGGTTTTGTGACAGCTGGGAACAGTATATCTAACAATATATGGTCCTGGTGACAGTATAAATTTTCTTTATCAGTAATAAATGTTGGTAAAGCAAGTTAGATGCTTTTAAAGTGTAAACATATTACTAAATGGGTAATTGTTTTTTTCTCAATTTTGATGGGTCAGTTAAAATAGCTGGAAGTTTCTTATTTTACACATATAGTGCAACTAGATTATATGATACCTGAATGTATGCAAATTATATGTATGTGGAGTCCTTTGGGGCACTCTACCCCGTACTGTTTGATAACTTTGAAATGGATGAGATTCCAACCTCTCAACCATATACATTCATGTATGGGACTATATAACTAATCAAATGAAATATAGGTGAAGTTTCTAGGGTCACCAACCACCTCCTGCTTCAGAACTTGGAAACAGTCAAGATCCTCACCCCTCAACCATATTTATTCATGTATGGGACAATATAACCAATCAAATGAAATACAGGGGGAGTCCCTGGGGTCACCCCACCACTCCTGTTTGGGAACTTTGAAACAGTCGAGATCCCCACCCCTAAACCATATATATTCATGTATGGGACAATATAATAAATCAAATGAAATATAGGGGGAGTCCCTGTGGGTCATCCCACCCCTCCTGTTTGATAACTTGGAAACGGTCGAGATCCCCACCCTAAACCATTTATATTCATGTATGGGACAATATAACAAATCATATGAAATATAGGTGAAGTTCGTGGGGCCACTCTACCCCTTCCTGTTTGAGAATTTGAAAACGGTTGAGATCCCCTCCATAAACCATATATATTCATGTATTGGACAATATAACACATCAAATGAATTATAGGGGGAGTCCCTAGGGTCACTGCACCCTCATGTTTGAGAACTTGGAAACAGTCGCGATCCTCACCACGTACCCATAAATACTCATGTATGGGACTAAATAACAAATCAAATAAAATATAGGGGAAGTCCCTGCGGTCACCCCACCCCTCCTGTTGTTTGAGAACTTGGAAACAGTTGAGATCCTTACCTTAAATTAAAACCATATATTTTCATGTATGAGACAAAAGAACAAATCAAATGAAATAAAGGGGGAGTCCTAAGGGTCACCCTACCCAATCCTGTTTGATAACTTGGAAACAGATGAGATCCCCACCCCTCAACCATATATATTCATGTATTGGACAATATAACAAATCAAATGAAATATAGGGGAAGTCACTGAAGTCCCCCACCCCTAAACCATATATATTCATGTATGGGACAATATAAAAAATCAAATGAAAAATAGGGGTAGTCCCTAGGGTCACTCACACCCTGTTTTTTGAGAACTTGTAAAAGATTGAGATACCAATTCCTAAACCATTCATTCCTGTTTGTCATTTCAAAAAGATTGAATGACATACAAGGTCAATCTCATAGGCGTCACATATGCATATCACTTTGCTAGACCTATTAACACCTGTCATTTTATTCCAAACTTAGACATCATGGACTTGGGTTGAAGGTGGGAGTCCTTTACATGTACTATGGACAGGTCAGTCAGACCTCACTATTGATCCCTGTAGTAGTAAACATTTGTCTGATTTGTGTCTCATAACTTTTGTACTGTAGAACACAAACTCAGTTTTCTTTCCAGGGGAGCAAGTCCATTCATACTTTTACAAGCTCGTACTAAAGTCAACTTGAAATACTAACAGTCAACTAATACGAACAATTACGATTAACTAGAAGAGCTGCAATCATTACGAATTTGTGAAATTTCAAACAAATATACTTGATATATACGTTGCTATTGAAAACCTTGATAAAATATGAATTATTTGCCTTGATGATTAATTCATTAAATGAACATACATGTACAATTATATTTGAATGTTTAATGTTTGTTCTTTTAAATCTTTAAAAAAAAATTGAAGCAACATTGCCACAGTTTTCATAATTATGTTTGCCTTGGTTTTTGGTTAACTGTCTACAGTGCTTACAGCGCTTTGATTTAAAATAAAGTATCAATTTTAATTTCTTGATTTTTTAGATTTCACCTAAGTACATCCTGAAGGCAGGTCTGCATTCGTTACTCAGAAACTATAAATCAACACCAATAAAACTTGGTGTGCAGATTGTAAATGTTTCTTGGGGAAAACTTACCATGTACTATAACTGATGAGGCCAAATAACATATGTGACATTGTTTGGAGACCTTGAATACCTTTTAATTTTCATAATATGATGTTTACAATAGAATGTCATTTTTTGGTCTTGCCTTGACGGAGTAACAAAAGGCGTGATATAGGTATGCCGTTTCCAGTGTCATCAACACTGTATAAGTTTGTGATAAGGTCTAGTTTAGGGTGAACCACAAGTGGCAGTTCAATCATATTTGATTTAAATGTTTTAATAGGTACCAATCTTCACCCTTATCTTAAACAATAGTGTAACATCACAACATAGTAAGACACACTATATAAAAAACACATAGCTGAGAGGGTAATAGTTGACAATGTCTTTTCGAGGGGTAACAATCTGCTCTATCATCCTCTCAGATATGTGTTATTTAATTTATTATACTGAATGTTCTGTTATTACTGTCGATTAAATTTAAAATTCAAAGTAATAAACTATGACATCTTGTACATAACCATTCCGTATTTAATAAAGCGCACACTTGATCAAGCGTCTCTGTGAAGGGTGATAGAGTATTTGTCATAGGATAGAGTCGTATTTAATAAAGCGCACACTTGATCAAGCGTCTCCATGAAGGGTAATAGAGTAAATTGACACCCTCGTATTAGCCAATCAAAATCTGGCATTTTGACATGAAGTTTAATAATTATAAAAAATCAATTGAAAAGGCTTAACTCAATCAAAAAATACATTAACACAAGTGAACAAACACTTAACGATTAATGTGATCTATGCTACAATTTAAATACAAAATCAATAAAAATGGGTGAATAAATTTATAAAGACAACAGTAGTATAAAGTAAAATCACAAAAATACTGAACTCCGAGGAAAATTCAATCGGAAAGTCCATAATCACATGGCAAAATCAAATGACAAAACACATCAAACGAATGGACAACAACTGTCATATTCCTGACTTGGAACAAGTATTTTCAAATCATAGAAAATGGTGGATTGAACCTGGTTTTTAATATGATAGCGATAAACCTCTCACTTGTACGATAATCTCATCAAATTCCGCAGTATACCATTGCCAAAGATGACCATAACTATCATCTTTTAATTACAAATTTCTATTCTTACAGTATGGCTGACAGTAAATTCTGTGCAGGTTGTCAGCGTGGTAACGAGAACTTTCAAGCAATATCCTTGAGAATATGCTGAGTCAAACTGAGAAATCACTAGAAGTTTTGCCAAAAAGTCAAAATAATATCAAGAAAAGTGTGTCGGAAATCAAACAGAAATTAGTTGCTCATTTAGATAAGTTAGAAGCAGAAATACATAAAGACCTTTATTCGAAGTATAAGCACTGTACAGAGATAGTCGCTCGTAATACAAAATTGAAATTGCGCCCGGATCAGCACTGACTCGCTGTCTACATGGAAAAGTGATATGAAATCACTAAAACAAAATACATCAAAAATCCATTTATTCCAGGTGGTAAAATTTCTAGATGCAAAAATTCACCGAAAAGAATTTGAAATTAGAGGCATGCAAGATGCTCGTGTTCCGATACTAACATATCATCTTTCAGATTCAGAGTCGAACATAAAGGAAATTATCGTAGACTTTGGTACTATATGTCTATAAAGGGTTTATTCCTTATGTTTGTGTGTTTTTCTAATCTGAGTGTTATTTTGATTCAGCAGACCATTTTGGAATGAACATTTCCCGGTATCATTTTAACTGCCTAAACAGTTCGTTAATAGTGTGTATTTGTATAAAAGACGCCACTGTGCAGAAACGTCAAAATGACGCACTTGGACATAATGGCTAGACATAGGGAATGCTTTCCGAAAAAAAATTGTAAGGTCATCATGTTTGCGAAAACACCCGACTCATTTAGCCATTTGTATGAACTTATAGTGTGTGTCTTATAAATATGTTAGTATTGTTTTATAAATGCACATTTAGTATTTATACAACATGTTTCACCTAAGGAATGGACAAAAATTACGTTTCAAGGACATAGTGGCTAGACATTCGATTTTTTAAAATTCTGCTTCAAGAAAAAGTTTTTTTTTACATTTGAAACTTTGGAAATGTTTATCTTTTTCAGAACTTTCTATTGATTATAGTTTTAATATGATTTATGACTTTATAGGCGGATAATGATAAAACTGAAATGTTGATAAACTTTCCTCATAACACATTAAGACAGGTTCCTCTGCTGAATATTTCGTTTCAAATTTCAGCCAATACCAAAAAAACGGGTATGATGTTATAATTAATTTGAAATGCTACGCCGGACATGCAATTTGTAAAAGTAAGATTTGTGTGTTCAATAAAATAAATGTATTGTGCAAAAATTTATAGAATTAACTTAAAATAAGAAAAACATGTCCGGGCCTTTCTGTATATATATGGATGTTGGGGTTTTTATTTTGTATAAGCAAATTATTGCGTTCTTAAAATCATATAATAACGTAATTTTAGTCCGAACGCACCGTGCGTAACGTCAAATATTGCACGAGCTTGCGAGTGCAATATATGTTCTACGAGGGACAATATTCCCCAATATTCATGCAATAACCCTTTTATTGTATAGCAATATAATATTTGAAAGTAAAAATTGGTTTAAACTAATATTTTGTCATTGATGACGTCATGAATTTTGAAGATTTATTGCACTAGTGCAATAATAGAATTTATTGCACGCTAACTTTTGGTTACTTTCTGTTGGAAATATTATATTACTATACAATAATATACAAGAATTTTTCGTCTATCAATATTTACAAAACGCAATGAACACTGACTAAGGGATACTGATTGTTATGGATGTACACCTTTGATGAGCCTTTTTTTTATTTAACGGCTGTTATTTTGGGGTTTAATACAACCGTAAAAAAATAATTGCTGAAGAAAAAATCATACGGTGTGCACTTCTTTTTTTTTGCTAGGGCCTTTTTAAAGTATCCCAATGTTGATGATTTTCCCAATTTTCATCTATTTTTACTTATTTTAGGGCAATCATCGGGGGAAAAAATCACAACTCCACTATTAAACATTTTTTCATGCTTTCAATAAAGATGAACTGAACCAATCTGAATAAATTTAACTTAAAAAAAAATATTGGTAGGTGTTAATATAAGAAAGTTTTGTCATAGTTTGATGCTTTTTCGCGTCAAATTTACAATTTTGTAAATTTATGACTTTTCTCTGTTTAAACTAAACAAAATGCATATTATTTCAACTTCTTTAATATAAATGATTGATAAAACACATATCTAAGAAATTTGAAAAGAAAAAGTGATATGGGATGTACATGTTTCTTGTAAAATTATTTCCTGTATATACCCCTCTCCCATTTTCTCAAAATATAGTATCCTCAAGTAAGATTTTATGGGACTTTTTTTATCTGTGTATATTTGGGGTATAATGCTAAAGATTAAAACCTAAAAATCTTCTGTTACTATTACTTTCGGGTTGGGGTAAAATTTATGCTAGATTGACTAGACTAATATACATTGAGTTACATCATATCTAATTTTAGAGAACTATTAATGATATATAATGTATGAATGTAATCATGTTTTAGCCACGGCATTGTCAGTTTATTTGCGATCTATGAGCTGGTATCTTTCGCCCCTCTTTTAAACCATATTTCTGTTCAACGGAAGATAACTCTAACTTATTCCATGAACCAGTAATGATAACATCAAAATCTTATATTTTTTTAAAGGCATGTGTGTTATACTCGTTTGAACAAACGAATAGATGAGAGGCTAACATATATAGTTACTCATAATGTTGAATTAGTTGGGACCATGTTGTATGGATTTTGGTCAGACTTTTGATCATATAAACCATTACATACTTTAACTGAAAGCAGAAAATCTCTACCTAATATGAATCGACTGATTGAATATTTGCCTTTAATACTAAACATATTGTATATATCCCCCTCTTCATGGTAATCTAACTATTTATTATTCGCTAACCACGGTGACATTTTAAACTTATCATATAAATATAGTTCATAAACCTTTAAAACAACTGTCCCAAGAAAGATGCATTTATTTGAAAACCAACCGAGTTGTTCCCCTTTATTATATGTATTTTATTTCTTTTAAATCCGAGTGGAATCAGTTTTGCTGATTTTTAGGGTGGTATTCACCAGTAATTATATGCAATTATTCTGTATAATAAACGAATACATAATGTGTTGAATATTTCAATCTCCTTAATCATTTAAATCATGTTTACCATCGCTTGTTTTGTTTGGCAGCAATAATTAAGCTGTAAGTATTCTGCTCTCATGATGGTACTTTCATTAGCCAATAATATTAGTGCACTAATTATACTCCAAATCATGCAAATGTTCTATTCTATGTACCTTGATTTTGGTTTTTTTTCTGTGAGAACTGGTTTAATGGTCTACATATGTATGCTAACTATGTATGCATGACTTGTAAATTATGCAAGTTGTAATTTAGTTACAATCGTGAAATTAAGAAAAGAAATCAGACTTATTATTCTTTTTAATGTTGAAAGTCAAAATCAGATACAGTAATTTTAAATGTTTAAATCTCTTGCACGTTAAAGACACCCTTGTAGATTTCGAAAAAGAGCAGGCTAATGCCGCTACAAGGCAGCACTGTACCTGCAAAGTGGAAAAGGATTAATATAAGTTGCAAAACTTGTTTCCCAATCCACTATAAATAAATATGTTTAAACTAAAATTAATCAGTGAAAAAGGTTAAAGTTTCGTGGTCAAGTCCATATCTCAGATACTATATGGAATATGTCTACTATAGTTGGTGTATGGAATGATTGTATGGTGTACATGTCCAAGTAACAGGTGTCATTTGACTTTGACCTCATTTTCATGGTTCAGTGGTTTAAGATTAGTGTTTGTGATTTGATCTATTTTTCTAATACTGTATGCAATAGCTAAAATTGAGGATGGAAATGTGTAATGTGTCAAAGAGACAACAGCCTGACCATAGAGCTGACAACAGCCGAAGGCAACCAATGGTTCTTCAATGCAGCGAGAAACTTCCGCACCCCGGAAACTATATTTTGTGTATAATAACATTTTGCAATGTACATGTCAGTCTGACATGTTTATTTGACCTAATTTGTACGGTTCATTGCTAAGTGTAGAAGGGTTGTTTGTCTGTTTTCTAATACTATAATCAATAGGTCGACTATATTTAATGTTTGGAATTATGAAAAGGTGTATATGTCTGTCTGCCAATTATCATCTGACCATGACCTCTTTTTCATGTTTTATTGGTAAATCTTAAGTTTTCCTGATTACTTTTGTTTCTTAGATACTCTATATAGTAGGTCATCTATATTTTAAACGTTTAATGATTGTAAGGTGAACATCTCTGTCTGAACAAATTAAATACTAGTAAGTGAAAATAAGTTGAAATATAAAAGTAATCATCCAAACGAAAGCAGGGGTGGGATAGAGGGTTGAGAAAATAGATGGATCCATGGCCAAAGCGTCCTAATCACTTACGCCATTATTTGTGTTGCAACGCCAAATCAGTGCTATTGTAAATATAGCGTGAATGTGCGGGATTTATGTTAAGAGTCTGACTTTTACAAATCTTACATTTACTGCTTCTTGGCCACGTTGTTAAAGAAAATAAGAACAACGGCTTGATAGCTATGTGTCCAGAATAGTTTAATGGTAGAATATTAAGTAACTCTGCAAAACTTGTGAACTTGCGCACGCAAAAGTACAGACTGTCGGTTTATTACAACGCAGAATATATCAATGTTATCGTCTGAATATACATATTATATTTTACCGTTAATCAACATAACACCAAGCCGTAAAACACACGGAGGAATAGTATAGCACTACAGCCGTAAAACACACGGAGGAATAGTATAGCACTACAGCCGTAAAACACACGGAGGAATAGTATAGCACTACAGTTGAATAGCCGTAAAACACACGGAGGAATAGTATAGCACTACAGCCGTAAAACACACGGAGGAATAGTATAGCACTACAGCCGTAAAACACACGGAGGAATAGTATAGCACTACAGTTGAATAGCCGTAAAACACACGGAGGAATAGTATATATATATATAGCACTACAGTTGAATAAGATAAACCTATACCCTAAACAATGCATCGTCATTAAAATATGTTTAAAAAAAGAAACGGCTTATATTATGCTAGTCCTATAACATATGACCTCGGGGCATTTTTATATATATAAAAAAAAAATATCAGTATAAATACGTTGAAAATTTAATAAGAAAGTGAAGTTATACGTCATAGAACTAATATGCAGTCTTGTGGCTCTAAAACGAACACATTCGCTGTACCAAAGGTTCCAACGTTATTGTGTTGAAATAATTCCAAAGGATAAATAATTTAAAGCAAACGATATTCTGTAACAAGCTTAAACACGAGTTTCTTCTGAATGGTCGTACATATTGACCAATGTCCATTTAAATATTGATTGACCTGGTCATTTATTATAACGGTCATATGAATATTGTTTTGTTCACGGGTGAAAAGAGTATTGATCTATTTTCAATTGTAGTCAATACGTAACGAAATCCAAAATGTCGGGTAAGATCCATATTATTATGTTCCTATTCCTATGTGCGACCAAGTTAAATTGAATAATAGACAAGTGAGCATAGGGAATATCTAGTTTAGTCTGTCAGCAATGTTTAACCCGACCACATTATGTATGTATGTGCCTGTCCCAAGTCATAATCATGTTACTCTGTTTGGGTCGTTTTTGCATGTTACTTATATTTGTTTTCGTTTATTATTGTTATTTCATTTGGTCTATGGTGAAGAGTAGCCTACTAGGAAATAATACCACATTCTCTTGTCTGTATATGGACTGTATCGTAACATTTATTGACATTTTCTTGTTTTTATATTAACTTGAAATGGATTTTCCAGACTGCATAACCATCGCCTTATTTTTATCTAGCAGTTATTTCTTTTTGTTGATGTTTAGGTTATCCTCAACAGAACTATGGCAATGGAGGCTATCCACAGCAGCAATACCCTCAACAACAGTATACCCAACAACCTCCTAGATATTGTAAGTCTATGAACATATAGTTCTAGTTTTGCTTAGTCTCTGTGTGGTTTGAATGGTGATTATATAATTATCCACAAAAAAGTTAGCAGTTTTAAAAATAAGCAAAAAAAAGGTAAATTCCAGAAGTTGATTTATGCTGTGTGTGCAAACGATAATTAAGGACATGGACACGAATGACAGAACATCATAATTATGTTCTCTCCAGAATCTTGCAATGATTTTCACCTGCTTTGTTTCCTTTTTTCCTACTTCGGTTCATAAAAAAAAACAAAAACTTTAGAACCAATAAGGGCAACCGTCTTGTTAATTTTTTACTACACTGAATAACTTTTTAATCATATTAAATAGAGTAAAGGAAACATGACAAATCATATGTGCTGACTTATTGCAAAAGTGCATATTTTCACAGATGTTCAGCCAACTCCACCAGCACCAATGTCATCACAGCCTTTGACTGCGCAGCCTTATCAACCACCGCCACCATACGCCTATGTTAGTAAGAGTATTCCATATTTCGTATTTTCTTAGGAGAAATATTCAATGGGAAAAAATGTATGTTCTAAATAAGCACTGTTAATGGAAAGTGTTAATGAATTGAAAATCGTGTTTGTATAAAACTGTGATAGGGATTATTGTATTTACTTGTATAACTAAAGAATGAGGCAAACTTACACAATAATAAAACTTTAAACGTTGTCGAAACGTGAAACTAATAAACATATTCTGTGACGGCATTTTATAATGAATACAATGATATTACAAACGCTTAAATAAGCAGACACTCCTGAGAATTAGGAATCCTAAGTACTTATTGTGAATCAAAATTACCTTTTATTTTATGTTTTTTTGGGTTTTTTTTTTAGAGCTGGATGGTGGGTGCACCTCCGCATGATCAGCAACATTAAGTGGTTTACTATTCTTCAATAATATGTTCTTACATGTTTTGCTTCGTCGGAAAAAAAAGGTTTATGTTATGCTATGCCTATATATGTTGGCAAGCTCCAGTATCGGACAAATTTGTGTCCAGAAACAGTTTTGGCCTCTCAAAAGTTAAGCATCGAGTAGTATACCTGATGAGATTTATTTAACAAATGTGTCATTCGTTTGTGAGATTCGGGTGCCGCTAACGTTAGGTATATGCTACTTTTTAAAAATGACGACATGAAAAGGGTACTCATTTAATAGTATTCAGTTACCACAATAAAAGAGTTTTAAGAACCTTCTTCACAGGACAGGAGGAGCTACTACCGTTAGACATAACATATTCTTGTTTTTGATTATTTTAATTAGGCACCACCTCAACAGTATGCACAGCAAAGTCCCCCAATGATGGTTCAACACACTACAGCTAGCAATATACCGGTAAGAATGATTTGTGTTTATATATTGAAGATAGATATAGGAAGATGTGGTATGAGTGCCAATGAAGCAACTCTCCATCCAAATTACAATTTATAAAAGAACCAATGTAGGTCAATGTACGACCTTCAACACGGAGCTTTGACTCACACCGAACTACAAGCTATAAAGGGCCCCACAATTACTAGTGCAAAACCATTCAAACGGGAAAACCAACGGTCTAATCTATATAAAAAAAAAACGAGAAACGAGAAACACGTATAAATCACACAAACAAACGACAACCACTGTACATCAGATTCCTGACCATGAAAAACCCACGATAAAATATCAATTGGAAGGCTTAACTCCATAAAAAAAAACGTAAATAAACACACTATGAACGAATAAATTTGATCTGCGATACCTGAATCACAGTACTGGATTGATAGGAGCCAATCATGACTATACAGTTCTTAAACAAACTTTTTCTATCGTATATGAAGTTGACCTGTAAGAAAAGTAAGGTACATTTTGCTTTCAAAACTTCATTACATAGAAATGCAAATTGTATTTTGTTGATCAGAAAAAGCGGGTATTCAGCATATTGTTTTGAGCAAATCTTCCAAAATCAAGTGTCATACAACTCTAATATATATTTAGTGGGGATCGTTATACAATCGATGCATTGATAATTGAAATGTCAGTTTCATGAATAATTTTGTCTTTTCTTCTTGATTATACTTATTTTCCCAATTAAAATTGTCATGATATGCGACAATGCAACCGATCGTAAATAAAGTGTGTATATCTTCGACCTAAATTTTGTAATAGATAGAATGGTTATAGGTATCAGGTAAGATACAAGCTAGCCTAGGATCCTGGCTCACTGCTCGACAGTAGACGACGAAGTATTAGATTGGGTCAGGCTGCATACAAGCCTTTTTACAATCTTGCATTCATCCTCGGTCCTGTCCATAGCATTACAGATGATCCTGTTTGTATACGCCAGTCACAATTTTGACGGGACGTATTATGGTATACAAATGTCCGGCGTTCGTCTGTCCGTCTGTCTGTCTGTCTTTTAGCACCGTAACTTGAGAACCACTTATCCAAATTTCATGAAACTTAACATAGTTGTTTCTTATGGTGGTTAAACGATCTGTATACTTTTTGCACAGGCACTTGTCTCAGAATTGTTTTCCCCCTTATACCTTTTATATATATTAAGTTATATATAGTGGTGTAACAGTACAAAATAAGAACGAACTGAAAAAAAAACTCTGTAAATCAATTTTATAGTTTATTCATCTTATATTTCAGCCGCCTCCTCCTGGATGTGCACCCAATATGGCTCAAATGTCACAAGGATATTCACAACAAGGATATTCTAATGGACCACAAAGAAATCCAAATCTTTGGGATAACGACGCAGGAGTTAACTTCGGGCTTTAACTTTTGACAATTTGAATGTTTACATTAAAGTTCTTTCAGACTAAATATGTCAAATCATATTGACTGGAATTTTTTTTAACAAAGTATGCGGATCTGAGTGGGATGTCTTAATTTCTGTACCCAATTTGAATGCAATTCAATTTAAAGCAATTCTCTAATAAATTATAGTTGACTTATTGTCCAATTCTTTACATTTAAGCACCCCATTTGTTTTATATTCTTATATGATCTTGTTATGTTTTCTTGTCCCTTATTCTCTATTCTTTAAACCCCACTCTAATGGGTTATGATCATGAAATAAAGTTCTAATGCTTCATGTACACTGTAAGTCGCCAATAAATGTGAGTTTATTAGTCTTTCAAAGAAAACAATTATAATATTAGATACTATAATAATATCTAAGATAATAGCAAAAAACTGCAAATTTCCGTAAAATTACAAACTCAGCAACCCAAAAACTGAGTTTCAGATTTGTCTGAAAATTTCAGGGCAGATATACCTAAATCTGATAAACGTTTTTGCCACCAGTCAGATTTGCTCTAAATGCTTTGGTTTCAGAGTGATAAGCCAAAATCTACATATACCCCTATGTTTTACTTTTAGCCATGGTGGCCATCTTGGTTAGTTGGCAGGGTCAACGGACACATTTTTAAAACTAGATACCCCCATGATGATTGTGGTTTAATTTGGTCCAGTAGTTTCATAGGAGAAGATTTTTGTCAAAGATTACAAAAATTTAATAAAAAATTGGTAAAATTGACTACAAAGGGCAATAACTCCTTAAAGGGTCAACTGACCATTTTGGTAATGCTGACTTATTTGTAGATCTTACTTTGCCGAACATTATTGCTGTTTACAGTTTATCTCTATCTATAATAATATTCAAGATAATAACCAAAAACGGCAAAATTTCCTTTGTAGTACTATAAATTATTTAAGCTTTTTTTAAGACTTCCGATTTAAGAGAAAAAAGTTCTAGACTAGTATCAATTTTAATATTTATGTGTTTTTTTACTTCCTAATAAAGAAAAAATGTACTAGTATCAATTTTGATAAGTTAACTTTTAAAAAATATTTTAAAAAGACATGTTTTTAGAGACTTCTTATTAAAGAATATCAAACTTGATATGCACGTTTTGTATAAATGTTTAAAGAAGACCTAGTTGTATATATCTTATTAAAGTGTATGTTTCAGTATATTTTTTTATACTTCTATTTTAATCTTAATTAAGACCGACAAAATAGCAAAACTCTATACAAATCGCTATTTTGCCGGAGCCGGCAAAATAGCCACTGCCTTATCGGATTTGTTATCTTATAAGCAACACGACGGGTGCCACATGTGGATCAGGATCTGCTTACCCTTCCGGAGCACCTGAGATCACCCCTAGTTTTTGGTGGGGTTCGTGTTGTTTATTCTTTAGTTTTGTATGTTAACTTGTGTCATGTGTACCATTGTTTGTGTTTGTCCCTTTCATTTTTAGCCATGGCTTTGTCAGTTTATTTTCGATTTATGAGTTTAACTGTCCCTATGGTATCTTTCGTCCCTCTTTTTAATCTCATTTCAAAAGAAGTCAAAGTCCTAAGTGACGACGGTGGCATAGAAATGAATGAAATACACATATGCAACCCAGCAACAATTGACAATAACTGATTAACAGGCTCCTGTCTTTGGACAGGCACGTTCATACAGGTTAAATATGTTATAGGGATCCCAACCCTCCCTTAACCTGGGACAGTGATGTTACAGTACAAAATAAGACCGAACTATAAAAATCATCTGAAAAGGCTTTTACTCATCAGATGGATACAAATAGAAATACATCTAACAAAAATACAGAGTAGGCATGGCTGGCCAACAACAAAAAGACACTAAGTAGAGGTCTGAGAGTAATCAGGTACTGACAGCTAATTCAAAGCCATTAACAATTAATAAAAAAAAATCATAGGTCTAGTACTAAATCATTAATCCGTACAGATCCAGCATCTAATGAATTTAGTGTAAAAGGTCAAAAACAGTCAGAGAAAAACACAACCTTGTGAAATATCAAGATATAGGTATGGTCAATTATAGCACACAAATGAATTAACCAAACTGATTTTTAAAAGATGTAAGAGTGTGGGGGGGGGGGGGGGGGGGGCTTATAAGGGAGCAACCATTTAACTTCAAGTGAGAGGGGGGTATGTTTTTTTTCTTAGAAATTTTTCACCGCGCAAAGTGTGTGGTAATAAGCATTGTGTATAAGTTTCCTTCTATTTGGTTGAGGCAAACTAAAGTTAGAGAACAGAAACGAAAAGTTAAGCATTTTTTCCATTTGTAAAGGGGCATAACTGTAGAACAGTAAAATTAAAATTGAAGCCACCAAAATTCAAACTTGTAGATGGGTTTTATGATACTAGTCATTGTATATATATTTCATAACATTTGGTTGAGGCAAACTAAAGTTATAGAACAGAACAAATTTGGGACGTACAGACGTAAAACTTGATGCCCCCTCTGCTACTGTGGGGGGCATGAAAATAGATATGACAGACAACAACAACCAACCAACACTGAATTACAGGCTCATGGCTATAAAATACATACTAGACGTCACATTAATCAACCAACACTGAATTACAGGCTCATGGCTATAAAATACATACTAGACGTCACATTAATCAAACCAACACTGAATTACAGGCTCATGGCTATAAAATACATACTAGGCGTCACATTAATCAAACCAAATGATGCCATCTTTGCTACATTGGAAGGCTATAAAGCATCTTTCTGGAAACCTAAAAGATCCACTCAATTTTGTTTCTTTTATTTCCATCTCAATTGTTACACATTTAGCTATAACTGGTCCTATATAGATAACTATACATTATTGATGTTGCTCATTGTTGAAGGTTGTACAAAGACCTGTAGTTACTTGTCACTTTCCTTGGCCATTTAATTTCTATTTGATAGTTGTCTCATAGTTTATCCTCATTTTATTTTACATCCAAGTGAAGACAGTAAATGATGTATACATATATACAGAGATTTAAATCTAAAAGGGACACAAAATGCTCAAACCATTGAAGGTAAACTTTGCCTTAGAGAATTGAAACCTTTGTTGTTCAGCAAAGTATTCATTACCTCAAATACATACACTGAAAATCTCAAGTCTAATTAATACAGTTTATAAACTTGCAAGTTTGATGGTGACTTAACAAAGTCCATCTTATCAATACAAAATATTGAATGTCAGAGACAGATTATTTTTGTTATGTCCCAAAAACTGAATTAATTTAATAAATCAAAACAAATTGTATAAATTTGTGGGTATAGTCCTGTAGTCATAATGGACCAATACTGTGGGTATAGTCCTGAGTCATAATGGACCAATACTGTGGGTATAGTCCTGAGTCATAATGGACCAATACTGTGGGTATAGTCCTGTGTCATAATGGACCAATACTGTGGGTATAGTCCTGAGTCATAATGGACCAATACTGTGGGTATAGTCCTGAGTCATAATGGACCAATACTGTGGGTATAGTCCTGAGTCATAATGGACCAATACTGTGGGTATAGTCCTGAGTCATAAAGGACCAATACTGTGGGTATAGTCCTGTAGTCATAAAGGACCAATACTGTGGGTATAGTCCTGAGTCATAATGGACCAATATTGTGGGTATAGTCCTGAGTCATAAAGGACCAATACTGTGGGTATAGTCCTGAGTCATAATGGACCAATACTGTGGGTATAGTCCTGAGTCATAAAGGACCAATACTGTGGGTATAGTCCTGAGTCATAATGGACCAATACTGTGGGTATAGTCCTGAGTCATAAAGGACCAATACTGTGGGTATAGTCCTGAGTCATAATGGACCAATACTGTAGTCATAATGGACCAATACTGTGGATTCATTTATTTATCGTGATTATCAATTTTTGTGGATTGAATAAAATTTGCATTTTCTACGTGGACATTTGATTTACTGGTTTTGTAAATCTCTGCATTCAAAGCCTATAGAAAATTTGTAATTCTTTAAACATGTGAATTTGTGTTTCAGCTGTACCCACAAAACCCACGAAAATTGATAACCAACAAATAATAATGAATCTACAGTACAGCAGTACATAAATGTCGGCCAATTTCTTTTTATGTCCCCGCAACGAAGTAGTCGGTGCCATATAATTTTACCCTTGTCTGTAATTCCGTAATTCCTTAAATCCATCATTCCGCAACAAACCATTATACAGAGTTTTTTTCTAAACGCTTTCAGATAATGGGATGATTTTTGGCATGCGAGTTAACCAAGATGAGTTACAGATTAAGTTTAAGTTTTGTTCCGCTCGGCTATATTTTGCCAAATTACGGGCTATGGACTTTGATAAATTGTTGAAAATAACAATTATACAGTCTTTTTTTCTAAACGATTTCAGATATTGGGCTAATTTTTGGTATGTGAGTTACTTACAGATCAAGTTTAAGTTTCGTTTTGCCCGGCTAATTTTTGCTGTAATTTCGGGCTTTGGACTTTGATAAATTTTTGAAAATCACAGTTATAAGGACCTTTTTTCTAAATGCTTTCAAATATTGGGCTGATTTTTGGTATGTGAGCTAACCAGGATTATAACAGATCAAGTTTAAGTTTCGCTCCGCTAGTTTTTGCCAAAATAAAGGGTTTACAACTTTGAAAATTGTTGAAAATCACAGTTATATAGACATTTTTTCTATACGCCTCCAGATTTTGAGCTGATTTTTGATATGTGAGACTACCATCATGTTTGTGTCCACATGTGTTATTAAAATTGCAGATGTTTCAACTTTTTGGGACAGGGCCATTCATGTGGCTTTGACACATCTAGTTTTAATATATATTGGTTAACAGGAAAGAAATGATATAATTTTACTACATTAAAACAATGGAATTTTCTGCAACTTTATTGAAAAATTATTTATATCACAGAAAACAGTAACAATTGAAATATACAATAATTCAACAATAATAAATATATACAATAAAGACATCAAAAGTATCTTAAATAGTAGATACATATACTTACAAAAAATGAAACTTTGATCTTGAAGATAAAATATTTATTCTATCATTTTTTAAACAACAAAAATTTCAACAACAGGCACTTTAAAAAAATTATGTTGACTATGTGTCATGTATGACAAAAAATACTCTATAAAAACATAGAGATATAAATCAGTGCTTTCTGTGGTAAAAAAAATATGGTGTTTTGAAGAAAATAGTTTTCCATAATTTGTTAATGTACTTCTACCTTTAAATTAGTACCTATTTGAAAGCTTTAATTATAATATCTATCTGTTATATACTTTTATACTGCTGTTATATCCAAATTATTAAAGAATTTATAGTGGATACATTACCATATGATTAAATGGTGGAAATACAATTTCTTGGTTTCATTGTAGTATTGATTTTAATGTTGTAAAATTCTGGTAAATTGCAAAATGGAAGTTTTATTTAAAAGATTTCAGATATGATTAGTGTATGATTATACAAATATTCTGTCTGATTAAAATACTGATTTGCTCACAATCATGTGTGACGTGTCCATGCTTTGGCAACACACTTTAATTTCTGTTCTGGAAATACACCAGTCAATGCTTGACTTATAATTTGTTTAAGTGTGCTTCATTGGGACAAAGCCAGCAAATCCTGAAAGTTCTTAAAAATAGAAGTTAGAAAATGCTGTCAGATCCTTGTAATGGATTCATGGACACAGCTAGGATCTTTAGTTTAATAAGACTGACAAATATTCCAATAAACCCTAAAAATTCACACATATATGTTGATACACACAACAGTTCAATCTACCTAAATGTCTAACGAAGCTTTGGCCTTTAAATTTTCCAATCACCTATAAAAAAAAATCTAAATAATATTTATTTCATTCAGTCGTTACTACTTTAGAATGCTGAAGATTTGACATTGGTGTAAAGTGTTAATGGGTTACATAGTAACTGAATTATAGTCCTCCTAGTGTGTATCCACCTCCACTACCTCCGGTCCAGAAGTTACTCCTTTGTTGTGTTCCTATTACAGTCTGCCCCTGCATCTGGGCATATTGGGCAGCATTAGGTGCATATCCTGGTGGAGGGGGCTGAAAACAAACAGAAGAAATTAATTCTCTGTTTATGTGAAATCCTTATCAATGAATGTGAAAAATAAACATTATTTAAATAATAAGGAGTAGGTCAAGTAAGACCCCTTTTTTAGCCCCAAAATAAATCAGTTTTACAAAATTGTTAAAATGTAAATTTTAAGCTATTTATTTGACAGAAGAATGGTTCTGTTACATAAATATGGGCTGTTTTTGACAATATAATCTACATCTATCGGGGACAAGCATCATTAAATCATGCTAAATTACTGAAATCTTCACAATTTTAGTATTTGACTTAAATTTTGGACGGTTTCTTAAATGGATGTAGCCGCATTTGTGTTCATTCTGAATATTTAAATGTAAGTTGTATTTGATGATTATACATAACATATATAAAGGTTGAGAGTAAACACAGATGCGGCCACTTTCATTTTTGACAAAAACCATCTGAAAAGTGACATATAATGGCATATTTGATAGATGTTTTATATTCAAGGTTGAATTTGATCGTCTTTAATGACTAAATCAGTTCATATCTTTCACATAAACTAATTGAATCGACTGAAGTGTTTAAAAAGTGTCCAAAATCTTTCATCAGATGAACCTGAAATTTGAGACCAAAATCTGCCCTTACCGTACCTACTTGTTTAAAAAAAAAAATATCCGAAATATACACTGGATACAATGTAAGAATCTATATAATATACATTGAACTTTTAAAAAATTATCCCAAAAAGACATGACCAAATAATTATTAATTGCAAGTATTATACAATTATGGCCCGTTGAAGAGGTGAATATCCAAAATTGTCAACACGAGAAGGTTATTTCATTGAGGGCGCAGCCTGAAGTGAAATAACTTTTAAGGGTTGACAATTTTGGATATTCATCGACTCTAAGGGGCCACAATTGCTTTATTATACCGAACTAACATTGGAAAGGCCTTTCGAACACTTCTTTAGACTTTACACAACAGTCAACACAAACACACAAGCTGAAAATACCTTTACGGCTTTGTGTTCTAGAATTTCTCGAATGTACAACAAAGGTAGAATCTTTTTGTAAAATATTGATGGCCCTGAAAAGGACCGTTTATAAGAGACACGGCTGCTGGCACTATTTTCATGACCACTGCCTTATTTCCATTTCTCTCGGGTGGGCTTCCAGTGTAACGTGCACGCTGCCATTTTGTTTATTTACGTCTGTGACGTCATTTTCATGGGAGGTACTCAAGTAAAAATCAACAAACTGAAAAGGTTATTCACCGGTTAATAGGGTTATTCACCGCTGGTGCAAATTTTTAGGGTTATTCGTCCTTCCTTGCAATTGAATGAAAAACAACTGAATTATTCCATGTCACGTGATAACGTTTCACCCAATAGAATTGTTTAAAATATATGTAAGGTATAATAATGACAAATATACACAAACTCAATATTGTACAATGTTAAAAATCTGAAGTCAATGAACCATGACTACAATATGACATGATATTAATGTGGTTACACACAGATCATAACAACAAATAATTAATAGAGTATGTTAGATAGAACAGAATGTTTTAGATTGGCTTGCTTGTTAGAATACTTATAAGTTGTATGAGCTCTAACATGTATATAAACATTGTTCACAACAAACCCTTTAATAGGATTGACATTATTAAGATTCTTTGATTTTGGAAAGCCAAATCATATACACATTATTTTAACATGTTTAACATGACATTCTTCAAACGCTTTAAGTACACACACTTGGTTATATGAATATATTGTTTGGGCTGTTCCGATCATACTCCATAGTCATATGCTTTTTTATGAATGAGCTACCCAATGTCGAAGTAAGATAATGTAACAATATAAGCATTTTACGAATATAGACGCTTGTGAAACTGAAAATCATCACAACAAGGAAACGGGAACAAACAATGCTAAAATGATTTATAAACCATTTTTTTATACATACAAGTAAATTAAGAAATAATTCATGGAAGCCATAGATTTGTTGGAAATTTACACATGGCCTGGGCCGTGATATTCGAATTTTATCCTGAGCGTTAGCGAGGGATAAAATTAACGAATACCACGGCCCAGGCCATGTGTAAATTTCCAACAAATCTATGGCTTCCATGAATTATTTTGATTCTAAAAGGACAAATACGATCATTAAAAAACTGAAGCGATGATGGGTATACCGTGTGTGTGGCTGTTCTATTTTACCCACTACTCGATAAATGTAAAACAAATCTAATAAACCTGCATGAATGATTTCTTAACTAGCCGCTAGAAAAAAATGTCATTACTTTTTTTACTTCTCAGTAAACCCAACATTTGCAATTTCAAATTTACATTTTTTATCGTAAGCTACCGTCAAATTCACTGTTGTAACCAAGGAGCCGCCATGTTGACTTGCTGAAATCAGTAAATGTGCGAATAATGCAATAGAACAGAAAACAAGCAACACCTACCTCAATACTTTATTTTAATGCAATTGTATCCGAGTTTAGACGGTTAACGCAAAAGAAAAACCTTCAGCTTTGACGTTTTCATTCGTATGACGTCATGTTTTGAAATGACGTTAATGCGCCAAAATCATTACTGGAATTTCGCGGAATTTTAATTTATTTTGTTTTTGTCCATTTTTCCGTTCTCTAATGTGTAAATTCTCTTTGTTATGCGTCAGAATCAAAATAAATGTTCTGTAGGGTTTTATTCAATTGTAATTGTTAACACAGTGAAATCCACAACCGTTTACACATAGGTTACGATACATGTGGATTTACGTGGGAGGCATATTTAAACAGCCATCTGTGTACATCTAGGAGTCTGCGCTAAGTATAGATATATCGAGAATTTTATCACGGTGTTGTTTACAAAGCGAAAGAAGCACGTCATATTAGAATTATCATTTAAATTTATCTAAACCTCTCTAAATATGTTATTGAAAATAGTTTAAGCATGTCACTTATTCAATTTGCTCCGTTCTTTAACATCAAATTAAAAGTGCGTTTATTTTAAAAACGGCAAATATTTGCCTATACCTTGAGCGCCTTGATCCAAAAGAATTGCTGTATTTGTCCTATTAGAAAACAATTAATTCATGGGGGCTTGAATTTATACTGAATTTACAACCAGTTTGCCATTTATGCCACTATTTTAACCCTCGCTGTCGCTCATGGTAAAATATTTAGTATAAAGGGCCAACCTGTGCTTATATCAGTATAAATTCAAGTCCCCATGAATTATTTCATAATTATATACATGTACTTATTGATGATTTTGATTTGATATGATACAGATGTTGTGGTTTGTCTTCATTGAAGCCTGTACAAGCATGACTAATGGCTGGTACAGAACAATTGCTATTACTCTTAAACTTACAGGTATATTGGGCTGTGCTATTCCGTCAAATCTGGCACCTGAATCAAAGACATTATTGGCTACAAATGGTTGTGGTTGTTGTGTTGGATAACCTCCTTGTTGTGTTGGATAACCTTGTTGTGGAGGGGCCTAAAATAAAAAATAAAAACTTACAATATGTACTTACAGACAAGAAAGATATATACATTTTTTACAAAAGTAGTCTGCTCAATTAAATTTAATTAAATTTAATGGTATTTGTTTTGCAAGAAAAAGTATGCTTACTTTTACATACTGAAAATGTGCATGTTCATTGATTACATACTACCTTCTATTAAGAACAAGAAACTGCTTTCTTGGTTCTGACCTAATTATTATTGGCGAAAGGAGATATTATAAAAACAATTGAACATTTTATTTTTATTCATGAATATTTAGACAATTGACAAGCTCTAATGTTGTTTTTACGATAATATTTATTTCATTTTTCTCAAAATTTAGTTTATTTAATCAAAATTGTCTATGCTATTAAAACTCCCATTGAACAATAACAAAATTATAACTTGTTACAAACATTTTCAGAAAAAAACCCAGATTAGGTGAAGGATTGAGCACTCACAAACATGTTTAACACGCCACATTCTTTATTTGCCAGTTCCAATTCATGAGAATCATGTTATTCAGTGGTTGCTGCCTGTCATATTTGATTTTTATATATTGTTTTGTCGTAAATCAAGTTGTTGGTTGTCCATTTAATCTTAAATTTAAGTAAACAAAATTACTGACTAAAGAACTTATGAAATTACTAGACTTGACACTTAACATGTCAGCGCAGGTATATTCTAGAAATCCTTAAACATATTATTATGACTCACATGAAAAAAGTTCAGCAGTTACTATACATATGCTATTAAAGACACTTACGTATGAATAGGGTGGTGGTGGTCCCTGAGGTGGTGCACCATAGGCTCCAGGAGATTGATAAGACTGTGCCATGTGAGTTACTGTCACACCTGGAGCTGGTGAGCCATCTGTTAAATACAAAGGTTTTCACTTTACATGCTTTATAAGTTGAAGAAACTTTTGATCTTATCAAAAATGCATTGGACATTATATAAAATCATATTTTCATCTTAATCACATGGATCAGATGTCACATACTTGGACATTATAACTACATTGCGAGTGCGTCATGATTTTGCTATAGGAGGTAAAGCAACAGGGCATGAGTTCAGTAGATTGGGTACCTTTAAAACACTTTCAACTAACTTTGCCAGTCTGTAAGTGCATTCACACTTTGAGCTAACTTTGCCATTAAGTAGGTGTGTTCACACTAAGATAAGCTATACATGTACTATTTTTAACATCTTTAGTATTTATTTATGTACATGTGTAGTTGAGGTTTTACTTTTGTCATCTTGTAAAGAAGAAAGTATGATAAAAGCTATTATTTAGCCCCTGAAATAACAAATATGGTAAAACTTTTCAAACACATGAAGAGATACATGAATAGAATGATATAGTGTATAAATATAACTTTTATAATGTCCTTATGATCATGATGAAGTAATAAGTATAGCATGCATTTTACTCTTAGTATTAAATTTGACAAAAGAGATACATGTATGTGCAGATCCAAAGTCTAACAAACACCATTTTATACCTATACTATGCTGGGAAAATTTGAGTGTTGATGTCTTTGTGGCGACATATTTTTATTTATTTTATGACAACTGTGAATACCTAGCTGAATCCACTAGTTTTCCACTTCAGGTATTGGTTCACTTGATAGAACTACATTCTAGGTTACTGGTATGTTGAATACATGTACTTCAATTACTTACGAGCAAAGCTACTACTGTATCCTGGTGGCCCTTGCTGATATTGTTGAGTAGGGTAACCAGCGGTGGGATAACCCTGGGTAGGATACCCTGGTGTTTGGTAAGGTGACTTATTTGGTTTTCCTGGAGAGAAAACAAACACTATTATTGTCATGCATATAGCTCAATAATAACTATTTAATTAAAATACATAGATAACAATAGTTAATGGCAGAGCACAAAACTAATAGAATGAAAAAACAACCACTAAAAAACATATTTGCAGAATATAAAATAAACATAATGTATGTGTAGCAAACAAGTGTTTTTAAGTGCAAATAAAAGATGTAGGATATACATGATATATGCAGGGTTCATTCTACATGTTTAAGGAAGATGTACATCTCCAGTATTTATATATCTAAAAACATCATTAAATGATGTACAGTATGACAGTAGAATTAGTTGTTCTCTTTGCTAACAAGCTTCTGTAAATGTTTCCTGAAATTCAGTGGAGATTTGAAATGGTTTAATCATGTTCCCAAGAAGTTAACCATAGACTGTACATTGTATCTAAATGAAAACTACATGCATGTTCATTTTTTAAGGATTTTTCATTGGCCCATATACATTTTTACAGCACTTGCCAGGTATATTTTTCCAAGTGATGATTGTTAGGTACATTTTTACACTTACCTGACTTATGTAAAGATTCAGATTCAATAGTTTATTAAAGTATCACCACATACAACATGATTAAAACAAGATACAATTATAAAATTAATTATACAGTAAACATAGTTAAAACAATTAAATACATGTATGTGCCATTCTTAAAAGAATTATGAGAGACTATTAAAATACAAATAATACTTATTCATTTTATAAAATACTACAAATACAGTAGTTAACGATATAAAATACTGTTTCTCCTTGTTTAAATGTTATTGCAGGTTTTGGCAACAATATTACAAATATTGGTATTTTTAAACATATATATAAATTTTTCTTCATCAGACAAGTTTAAAAACATATATATCATAAAGAAACACAGATTTACAAACTAAGCTGCAGATCATTGTTTTGTATTGGCTGATGTAATTAAGTCTTGATGAAAAACTTTTTTTACAAATCATACAAGCCTGAAATAGGTCCTAGTTTTGTTTTCAATTCATGTGTTTAAGTCATGTAAGTTAAGTGTGATGATATGTTGGAAATTGATCTGTTCTCCAATTCATTTTGAATGTTAGCTATAATCATTACTGTAAAACTATTTCTGGAGATAAAAAAACTAGCATGGCAGGGATTGCTTCAGATAAAGAAAAAAGTAGCCTCCAAAGACAGTCACATGAGTCAACAAAAGACTGCATGCATGGTTATTTAAATTTCTTCCTATTATTCAATTATGACCATGATGACACACAACAGGCACAGATCCAGCCATTTTAAAAAGGGGGGTCCCAACCTAGGACAAAGGGGGTGTTCCAACTATATGTCCCCATTCAAATGCTTTGATTGGCCAAAAAAAAGGGGGGGTTCCAACCTGCATCCGGCAATGCACTATAAGAACATAATTTTCAGAAATGAATGTTTTAAAATTATCATGATTATGCACATTTTATGAATCATTCATAAAGAATTTTTGTGAAATTAGCTCAGGTACATGTAGGTCTCCTTGTCATGCTCATCAGGCCAGGGGTCTCATTGAGTGGGGGTCTGATCCCGGATACCGCTTATTGTTTAGTGAGAATCCTGTATCAGTGTCTCGCCGTTCTTTGTTTCCATTTTTCATGCTTAATTGTTCGACTTTCACATGTCACTCTTTAAAAAAAACAGCCAATCCTGCATCACGCTTGGACCCTAGTCCAAATAATTATGACATCTTGAAAGGCTATTATATTTTTTTTTCTTAGACGCCTTTCATCGAAGGAAAGCGTCAAAGCAAATATTTAAAATATTCTTCCAAGACATCATAATTATTTGGACTACAATGTAGCTTGGACCCACCTCATCAAGAACTTAATTTGACAGAACATGCTCATAAAAATAATATGTTGAAATTAATAAAAATGTTAAAATTTTAATTTAACTGATACAAGTAACTTATCAGAATTAGAAAATTTGCCTGTAACATTTATTATGTTGTTGTCTTTGTAAACAAGGATGTAGATTAACAACAAAAATATATTAATTTAGTAGAAATAAACCTTAGTTTTTCTCTTCTCATTTTTATAGACAGTAATAATTTTTATCCCGGATAACTTGATAATTTTAGCAGATCTTTAACACTGTTGTACGTCTCTTACCTGACATTCTAAAATTTCGTAATAATATTGTTTACAATTCTCTCTTGTGAGCTTTGATCATCTGTTCTGGTTGACTGATTTCTCACGATTCCTTATAAAAGATAACAAAACAATATCAGTAAATCTGTAAAAAAGTTAAATTTACAGGTTCATCAATTAGATATGAATATTAATATAATCATTGTTTTCAATTTTTTAGAAATAATTATGTATGGATAATAATCTGGTTGAATATTTTAAGATTTGTTATCAAATAGTTTAGCATTTAACGCCCTCTGTGGGGAATTTTTGTACAAACGGGAGACAATTCAAATGAGGTCAATCGCTATTGATTCCATAATGAAATGAAATTCAATAGGAAACGACTACATAAATGGTAAAAAAATCAAATAATGTAACACAGTTTCCGTTTTTATATCATTGTCATATTTCATAATAGATTCGTGTTAGAGTTCAGTAGATTTTTCAAAAATAAACACACTTTTGTCAAAAATGATATGGACGGTCGCCATTTTGAAGAGGTTATCTTTTAAACAACGATTTTTTTGTCCAAGTTCTTTGTAATTTAAACATCTTAACCTGTTTTAATGGGATCGTTTGACTATTATATAAAAACGGGCTACATTTGTTACAATGAATTTTAAAAAAGAAACAGAAATATATCATTCAACAGATAAACTCATAAAAGGAGGACTAAGGAACTGATTATTCATCTTTATTTTTATCAATGACACTTTAAAGTACAGAGGGCAAAATTAACATATTTATAATTCTAAGATTTTTAATGAATTTGTCAGTTTGTTGGTTAAACATCTGAGTATGAGTGAGAACCTGTTTCAAGTTCAGATGCAACAAATGTCTACACAAATTTACATCAATAGCACAGGCACTTGTTTCTATCCATAGGAATGTTGACTATCCATATAAATAGAAGCATTATATGGATAGTCGACCTTCCTATGGATAGAAACAAGTGCCTGTGATCAATAGTCAATATATTCATGTACATTGCCATATTGTCGCGTTTCAGTTAAAAAAAGATGAGTAGGATAGCGCAATCACATATGTTAACTCAAAATTTAATATCATTGTGCAAATGTAGTTTTAGAAGATTCCAATAACTGTCACATTCATGCAGTTCTCTACACATTTCCAATGTCACATGCGGAAGCTATTACATATGTACTTCAAACCTTTGAATAGACTTATTAAGAAGGGATATAATTACGATACTGTTGTCAAGTCATTAAAGATTGCATATTTTGGCGTTAATATTGACTCACTGATAAGGTCTTTGCATCGGAACTAAACACATTTATTCTAAAAACAGTTGTTGGCATGACACGGGTTATGTTCTTCTCATATATGTTATGATGGTATGATACTAAACCCCTAACGGGAAGGATTGTGCCTAATGTTCATATGAGGAAATCATAATCTTTCAGTCAGTTTAATTGAAGTCTGGAGCTGGCATGTCAGTTAACTGCTAGTAGTCTTGTTATTTATGTATTATTGTCATTTTGTTTATTTTCTTTGGTTACATCTTCTGACATCAGACTCGGACTTCTCTTGAACTGAATTTTAATGTGCGTATTGTTATGCAATTACTTTTCTACATTGGTTAGAGGTATAGGGGGAGGGTTGAGATCTCACAAACATGTTTAACCCCGCCGCATTTTTGCGCCTGTCCCAAGTCAGGAGCCTCTGGCCTTTGTTAGTCTTGTATTATTTTAATTTTAGTTTCTTGTGTACAATTTGAAAATTAGTATGGCGTTCATTATCACTGGACTAGTATATATTTGTTTAGGGGCCAGCTGAAGGACGCCTCCGGGTGCGGGAATTTCTCGCTACATTGAAGACCTGTTGGTGACCCTCTGCTGTTGTTTTGTTGTTTTTTTTATTTGGTCGGGTTGTTGTCTCTTTGACACATTCCCCATTTCCATTCTCAATTTTATTCATAGTAAAAGCTGATTAGTGGTTAACTCCAACATTAAAAATTCTTAAATTGGTCACCAAAATATAATTGTTTAAGGTTCATCATAACAAACGGACAAATATGGCTGTATTTACATGCCAAAAATTACTCTTGAGTACAGACTTACCTGTGAAGTTGGAAAAGTTTTAATGCCTGGCATCCAATAGATATAATAAAGTTAAATCTCTTTTTGATTTTGATGGGCATTTTTTTCCTTCATGCAAAAGGTGTGAAAATTAACTAAGTTGTGGTACAACTATGAGATGTTCCCTCAGGTAAAAAAACGGTTTGTATTGTTTGGATTGTCCTTAATTGACATGGACAAGAAGTATCTTCACAACTATCATGACTATAGGTGAATTTAAAGAGTTTATCTGAGTCAGTGAGTGGACAGTATCAAAGTAATTCAGGTGCCTGTTTATTTTTACACCTGAAGAAAGGAAAAAAAATGCCCATCAAAAACCAAGAAAGATTTTCTTAAACACAAAATGCATTTAACTTTTATATATCTAGTGGATGCTAGGCATTAAAACTTTCCAAACAGCACAGGTAAGTTTGTACACAGAGTAGTTTTTGTGGTGAAAATACGGCCATATTTGTCCATTTTTTATGATGAACCTTAATAAATGTGCCAGATCTACATACTAGTCTGAAAATATGTACATGTATCACAAGCTCCACAAATTTCATTAAAAACTTTGGCATTTGGTCACATTTTTCAAAGTATTATTTAACAATTTCAAAGAAAACAAGCTAGTATATATAAAAAAGAAGATGTGGTATGATTGCCAATGAGACAACTGTCCACAAGACACCAAAATGAAACAGACATTAACAGCTATAGGTCACCTTACAGCCTTCAACAATGAGCAAAGCCCATACCGCATAGTCAGCTATAAAAGGCCCCGATATGACAATGTAAAACAATTCAAACGAGAAAACTAACGGCCTTATTTATATAAGAAAAATGAAGAAAAACAAATATGTAACACATAAACAAATGACAACCACTGAATTACAGGCTCCTGACTTGGGACAGGCACATACATTAATAATGGCCTGACAAGAAAACAATATCTCAACATGTTTTGGCTGCAAATTATGGGGTCACACACACTTTGGTTACCAGTCATTAGGACTGTTAAATTGGCTAAATTTATTTGAAGGAATATCTGGGTCATGAAGTCTGTTTTCATCCAAAAAACATATCTACCAATATCTTCTAAAGTTTTTACCCATTCTGTACATTTGTATGTATTTTCAAGCATGTCAGGCATGTCTTCAGCACTGAATGTATATTGTTTCATATATTATTTCATTCTGTTTGAATTTTAGATCCAGATTTGATTAATTATAAGTTCACAAAATGGATATCAACTGACTTTGATGTGAAAAATTTCTGCTTATAACATTTCTACTGAAGATTTAAATAAGGTTAAAAAATGGCAGGATCACGTCAGAATCCACATGGATTGAAGCAGATTGGATTAGACCAGATTTGGGATGATCTACGAGGAGGAATCAAACATGTATACAACCGACAGAGCATGGCTAGAAACAGATACATGGAACTATACACGTATCCTTTTACATTTAATGTGAATCTGTGATTCATCAAGAGATTAATAAAAACATTTCAGTTTAAACAGTTCAATCCCATAGACAAATGATAGATGTGTTCTACTGTAAATTAAACTGAATTTTCAAATTTTTAGTAGGGGGGGGGGGGGGGGGGAGATTAATACCATGAATTTTGGGGTTTATAACCAATAATCTTGCATGTAGTTAGAAAAGTAAGGTTTAACTTTATTTTTGGGCTGCTTGTTTGTTATTTATATCAACCACACTTGCATTAAAATGCATTATATTAAAAAAAAACATACTATAGATTCTTTATCTACATATTCTTTAAGAACTTGAAAAGTTCTCTGACATTAATTTTTTTTTATATCATTGTTTGTATTGTATTATGAAAATTATTGATGTTGTAATATTTATACCCTTTTGGGCCTATAATTGGAAATAAATATCTTCTTCTTTTTATAACAAATGCAAAAAGCTTTGAACATTATTGGTTTTGAAAATATTAAGCCACTATGAAACACATTATTTTAACATAACTCAACGGTCAGTAAAGCAGGTGAGACAATTCATCCTGTGTACTTCTGTTTTATTCGAATTCTAAATAGCACTGGTAAACATGAACAAATGGAACCACATGTGAACTTGTCATTTAATCAAATATTGCTTCCTTAATGTTTACTTAGACATGTTTACAATTACTGTACAAGTGTTCATCAGTCTGGACAAGCTGGTCAACAGTCATCTTCAAGGGCACAAGGTGGGCGTCGCCCAAAACCACCAACAGGAGGAGCCCAGTTTGTTGGATTTGAGCTGTATAAAAGACTAAAAGATTTTCTTAAATCCTACCTGGTCACAGTGTTGAGGGTATGTTACACGTCATGTTATACATTTACTTTCTTTTGTTTGAAATCAGACTTAAAAAATTTGATTTATATTGAACACTATTCAATAATATGATGTTCAATTATAATTTTATATTATAAAAAGCCTTGGACAATTTTTCTTGATACAAATGCATACACAGAAACATCTACTGTTGATTTTTTTCTTGCAATTTGGACATAACATTCTTCATGAAGCAGAACCTATGGGAAACAGGACGTTAAATTTGAATGCAGTTTTATCTGCCCTTGCTACTGTTTTATGGCCTTAAAGGAAGGATATCATATATTCGTGATCAACAGCCCATATTTCTTAAAGAGGGACGAAAGATACCAAAGGGACAGTCAAACTCATAAATCTAAAACAAACTGACAACGCCATGGCTAAAAATGAAAAAGACAAACAGAAAAACAATAGTACACATGACACAACATAGAAAACTAAAGAATAAACAACACGAACCCCACCAAAAACTAGGGGTGATCTCAGGTGCTCCGGAAGGGTAAGCAGATCCTGCTCCACATGTGGCACCCGTCGTGTTGCTTATGTGATTACAAATCCGGTAAATAGTCTAATTCGGTAGGTCACATTCATGAAAGGGAAGGGGATTGTAGTTACGACGTAAGGAACATATCCGATATCATTTGTGAAACGGTTATTCCATAACGGTCAACCAACTCGTGATGGCGTCCGTAAAATTTACGAAGGGATGATTTCAACTTCACCATTTGGAACTCTAATTAATTCTAATTCTTTATATTGCTCTTCTTGACACATTCAACATTAAACCAAAGGGGGGAAAAGTTTTAAACATTATAATTTGGCTTTTATGTCAGTTTCATAGGTTGATATTCTGAACATGAACGTTACCAAATTTTTCACCAGCACTTTTTTATATGTCAAATTTTAATTTTACATGTATCTCCAACAGGACGGACAAGATTTTCTTGATGAGCAGGTTCTATCATTCTACACCAAACAATGGGAGGATTATCAGTTTTCCAGTAAAGTATTAAATGGAGTGTGTGCCTATCTAAACAGACATTGGGTCAGGAGAGAATGTGATGAAGGAACTAAAGGCATTTATGAAATTTATTCTGTAAGTACTAACAGAAGAATAAATTATAGGTTATTTAAAACAATAACATTACAGCTTAAAGGTACATCAAATTATATTTTTTTTATTGTTAATCATTGTTAATAGGATCTCAAACAAAAACACCTACATATGATTTGTAATGACATAAATCTTTGCCACTTCAGTCAGTTTTGATAAACTTCAAATTTGTGAGTTCATGGATTGTAGTGAGAATTGAAGTAGCTGTCTATATTTGTGTATAGGGAGAAAAATGAAAAAAATATAAGAAAACTACTTCTAACACTTTTTTGTTTGTTTCAGCTTGCATTAATTATATGGAGAGATAATTTATTCAAACCACTGAATAAACAAGTAACAAATGCTGTGCTTAAACTAATAGAAAAGGAGAGATATGGTGAAACCATTAACACCAGACTTGTTAGTGGTGTAATTAATTGTTATGGTGAGTAGATATGGTGAAACCATTAACACCAGACTTATCAGTGGTGTAATTAATTGTTATGATGAGTAGATATGGTGAAACCATTAACTATAGACCTGTCAGTTGTGTAATTAATTGTTATGATGAGTAGATATGGTGAAACTATCAACACCAGACTTGTCAGTGGTGTAATTAATTGTTATGGTGAGTAGATATGGTGAAACCATTAACACCAGACTTGTCAGTGATGTCATAAATTTTAATGGTGAGTAGATATGGTGAAACCATTATCACCAGACTTGTCAGTGATGTAATTAATTGTTATGGTGAGTAGATATGGTGAAACCATTATCATCAGACTTGTCAGTGCCCCGCTGAGTGGTTTAATTAATTGTTATGGTAAACAGCTGATACTGTCAAGTGAAAAATAAACATAATCAAATAAGTTGAAACCTTTTGCTGTTGTGTTGGCCAATATTTGATTGTAAGTCATTAAAAATAAGTGAAAATTCTATACTTTCACCATATGATAAATCTCTTAATTATTAATTAGAATGGCCAAATATCTATTTTATTAAAAACCCTATTCAAGGCCATTTTGATTTGTTTCTTAAAATATGTTTACTATTTAGTCGAGGTTACAATTTGTCTACATTTTAGTTGAGCTTTGCTTGATTGAAGATGACCTTTCAATAAAAAGGTCTTTCATTGAGTGTTTACTACAAATACCCTGAGAATATAATTTATTTAAAAGGCTGAATATACTATAATCTTTAAAATCCTATTGAAGACCATCTATGAAATATGTGTTCAAATAGGATGTTAACAAATTTAGTCCATTTTAGTTGAGCTTGGCCTGAATGAAGATGACCCTTCTACTAAAGGTCCAACATTAAGTGTTTATAAAGATCACTTTGAGAATCCATTCTTGGATGACACAGAACAGTTTTATACAAGAGAGAGTACAGAGTTTCTCAGACAAAATCCTGTTACAGAATATATGAAAAAGGTAAGGTTATTAACACAACTTACTGGTTGAATGTAAGAGATGGCATTTAGTTGTCAAGTTAAAATTCTTTTAGAATTATCATTGTTATAACAAATTATACAGGCTATCTATGCAGAACTTGTATTGTGTTTTCTTTAGATGAACATTTTTCCAACTGTGTATACACCAATATAAAACATATATGTTATGTGTTTTCATCTTTTCAAGTTAACTTTATCAAATCTGTCATAATGAGTACACACTAATTAATTCCATGAGGACAAACTCAAAGACCATTTTGATCAGTTTCCAGATTTGCAGCTATAAGAAGTATTTTGTAAAACAAATGACGACATTTTGTTATAAGTGAAGGGGTAAATATCTGCATAATGGGTCAACCCATGGTAAAATCAACTTTTTGCTGTTCAGTAATTCATAACACTAATAATTTGATGTAAAAGTTCACGAAAACTGAATTAGTGACATGCTTTAACAACTTGCAATAACACTATCGACAGGTTTTGACAAATTTGACTGATAATCTTACTTTTTTTGTATATTTTAGGCTGAAGCCAGACTAATGGAAGAACACAAGAGAGTACAGTTGTATTTACATGAAAGTACACAAGATGTTCTAGCCAGGAAGTGTGAGAAAGTTCTCATAGAGAAACATCTGGAAATATTCCACCAAGAATTCCAGAATCTCTTACATGATGATAAAAATGATGGTTAGTATGGGGAAAATTAGAAAACATTTTTAAGAAAAAAGAGAGTTTGCTCTAAATGATTTCCGTTGGAAATGTCCTCTGAAATTTAACCTTACTGAAAAGTGGAGCTATGTTGCAATCTCTTGTCTAACTGTTTGTTCAAAAATGAAGATTTGTCACATTTTCCTCAGAAACCGTTAAAACAGAATGGTCAGTTGATCTGATGAGTAAAGCCCTTTCCATTTTTCTGTCTGTAACTCAAAGCCAAATTTCCAAACAATTTTTAACAAAACTATTACCGGTATATAGGGTTCATTACACAGTGCTACAATGTATCTCCTATTGATTGATTTTACTTACTTTGATTTGTATCATGTTTTCTGTGGCAAAAAAACCCACACCCTCTGACATCACAAAGTATTTAGAACCAAAAACATTCAGTTATCTTTAGTAATTACAAAGGAGGCAGAAGGTAATTTATACTATTCACATTTTCTTTTAGATTTAGGAAGAATGTATCAATTGGTGTCTAGGATACAGGATGGTCTGGGAGAACTGAAGAATTTGTTAGAAACACATATATATAACCAAGGAATGGAAGCTATAGATAAATGTGGAGAGGCTGGGCTCAATGTAAGTGTATTTCCTGTAGATTAGATCTTCACTACATTCTCATGTGTATTTTACTCTTAACTTGTCCACAGTGGACATCTAATTCACATTAATCTAGTTGTTGTTATCTCTTATTACATTGTATGTTATTATATTAAATAGAATATTAGATACTCAAATTAACATAAAAATGATTTTAAATGTTCAATGTGACGAACATTTTTTTTTACAATTTTGGTTATAAAAAAAGATCATGAATAACTTTCCATGGTTTTTATACGACCGCAAAATTTGAAAAAATTTTCGTCGTATATTGCTATCACGTTGGCGTCGTCGTCGTCGTCCGAATACTTTTAGTTTTCGCACTCTAACTTTAGTAAAAGTGAATGGAAATCTATGAAATTTTAACACAAGGTTTATGACCACAAAAGGAAGGTTGGTATTGATTTTGGGAGTTTTGGTCCCAACATTTTAGGAATTAGGGGCCAAAAAGGGCCCAAATAAGCATTTTCTTGGTTTTCGCACTATAACTTTAGTTTAAGGTAATAGAAATCTATGAAATTTTGACACAAGGTTTATGACCACAAAAGAACGGTTGGGATTGATTTTGGGAGTTTTGGTTTCAACAGTTTAGGAATTAGGGGCCAAAAAAGGGCCCAAATAAGCATTATTCTTGGTTTTCGCACAATAACTTTAGTTTAAGTAAATAGAAATCAATGAAATTTAAACACAATGTTAATGACTACAAAAGGAAGGTTGGTGTTGATTTTGGGAGTTTAGGTCCCAACAGTTTAGGAATTAGGGGCCAAAAAGGGACCCAAATAAGCATTTTTCTTGGTTTTCGCACCATAACGTTAGTATAAGTAAATAGAAATCTATGAAATTTAAACACAAGGTTTATGACCATAAAAGGAAGGTTGGTATTGATTTTGGGAGTTTTGGTCCCAACAGAATAAGGGGCCCAAAGGGTCCAAAATTAAACTTTGTTTGATTTCATCAAAATTGAATAATTGGGGTTCTTTGATATGCCAAATCTAACTGTCATGACTGTGTATGTAGATTCTTAACTTTTGGTCCCGTTTTCAAATTGGTCTACATTAAGGTCCAAAGGGTCCAAAATTAAACTTAGTTTGATTTTGACAAAAAATGAATTAGTTAGGTTCTTTGATATGCTGAATCTAAAAATGTACTTAGATTCTTGATTATTGGCCCAGTTTTCAAGTTGGTCCAAATCGGGGTCCAAAATTAAACTTTGTTTGATTTCATCAAAAATTGAATAAATGGGGTTCTTTGATATACCAAATCTAACTGTGTATGTAGATTCTTCATTTTTGGTCCTGTTTTCAAATTGGCCTACACTAAAGTCCAAAGGGTCCAAAATTAAACTTAGTCTGATTTTAACAAAAATTGAAATCTTGGGGTTCTTTGATATGCTGAATCCAAAAATGTACTTAGATTTTTTATTATGGGCCCAGTTTTCAAGTTGGTCCAAATCAGGATCTAAAATTATTATATTAAGTATTGTGCAATAGCAAGTCTTTTCAATTGCACAGTATTGCGCAATGGCAAGAAATATCTAATTGCACAATATTGTGAAATAGCAATTTTTTTTTTAATTAGAGTTATCTTTCTTTGTCCAGAATAGTAAGCAAGAAATATCTAATTGCAAAATATTGTGCAATAGCAAGATTTTTTTTTAATTGGAGTTATCTTTCTTTGTCCAGAATCAACTTAAATCTTTGTTATATACAATATACAATGTATATTCACTTTTTACTACCAACTGATAAATTAAAATAATCTTTACCATTCAGTGATAACAAGCAGTTTTTTTACATCTTAATATTTTATGATGTATTTAAATGAGTAGTTATTGTTGCAAACTCCATTAGAAATTTTAATTGAAATTAGTTTTGGAATAAGGGAAAGGGGGATGTGATTAAAAAAATTGGGTTCAATTTTTCTCATTTGAAATTTCATAAATAAAAAAGAAAATTTCTTCAAACATTTTTTTGAGAGGATTAATATTCAACAGCATAGTGAATTGCTCTAAGAGAAAACAAAAATTTTAAGTTCATTAGAACACATTCATTCTGTGTCAGAAACCTATGCTGTGTCAACTATTTAATCACAATCCAAATTTAGAGCTGAATCCAGCTTGAATGTTGTGTCCATACTTGCCCCAACCGTTCAGGGTTCAACCTCTGCGGTCGTATAAAGCTACGCCCTGCGGAGCATCTGGTTATTATTTTTAATTTTTACAGGACCCTAAGATATATGTACAGACAATTTTAGATGTTCATAAGAAATATCATGCCTTAGTGCTGACAGCATTTAGTAATGACTCAGGGTTTGTGGCAGCCTTAGATAAGGTAAGTTATATATCATTAACCCTAAAGGTAAGTTATATATCATTAACCCTTTCCTCCATAATGATGCCTTTTGACGCCACCCCTTTACTCCATAATGACGCCTGTGTAGTGCCTCGGTTGAAGCGTCTTGCCTACAAAAAAACTTTATCAGACTTAATAAAATTTGTATCTAATATAAAAAGAGTATTCATGAAAAGATCTAACTGGAATTTCATTGATGAAATATTCGTTTTTGCAATGCATTAATAATTTAAACCTGATGATTTTTTTTTCATTGAAAAAATCATGTGCGAATCAAGTATGTAAAAAATAATTCCATAACATTTTTGTGTAAGAATTAGAAATACTTTAACAGCATTCCATTTTTATTACAACTGTATCATTTGTTTATTGTCATAATTAAAAGAATACAACTTTGATTAGGGCTATTCCATTTAAATGATGTGGTCGGGTAGGAAAAGAAGTTCTTAGTTTTGGTCAAGTGTCACTTATGGTTGTTTGTCTACTAAATGATTGCTTCATACTGATAAAAAATAATGTTTGAAACGGAGGGATTTAAGATATACACTGTAAAAGTAGACTGTTGGTGTATAAACAAAAATAAGGAGATGTGGTATGATTGCCAATGAGACGACTATCAATTAGAGTTCAAATGAAGTGGATTTAAGTAAATAATAGCCCCCATAGAGCCTTCAGCGATGAGAAAAAAAACTGTACTGTATAGTTGGCTATAAAAAGCCCAGACATGAAAAAATATGAAACTATTCAAAGGAGAAAACTAAGGGCCGAATTAAAAAGTTGGTGTGGTTAAACATATTTATTAAGGCTAAAACCTCTCCTATAAACCTAAAATAAAGCTGTTTAAATTTGAGCATTTGCAATGTTGTAAGGGCTCTGTCATAACATTTTCTTTTGTTATAAAACACTTCACTTGAGTAAAAACTGATGTTTTATATTTAAGGCAAGAAATTAATGATGAATGATTAAGTGACCAAATTAACTTTTACAATTAAATTGCTAGATAGGTTATATAGCAATTAAATATAAACCTCAGGCAAGTAATAGATTATAGATACAAATATAGTGAGTAACGGAAGTTTTATATTTCAGGCGTGTGGTAGATTTATAAATAATAATTCAGTAACAAAGTTGGCTAATTCCTCCAGTAAATCACCTGAATTGTTAGCAAGATACTGTGATCTTTTACTTAAAAAGAGGTATGTCAGTTCTGGTAAAATTTATAATCTGCTTTTCCTTTGTATTTTAAGTTGGAAGCATTACTGTAAATTCAGAAATTATTGCGTGCATTTAGTAATGCGATTTTGTCATTTAAGACTTAAATGCGATTTTAAATTTTATGATTTTGAGAAAAATCCTGTTGAATTCATATAAAATATTTCAAAATGCAAGTTTGAATTATTGCGTTTACAACTCTGTCGCATTTTTGCAGTAATGAAAACCTCGCAATAATTTCTGCATTTCCAGTATATGACAAAAAACGTTAACTGATGTTCAAGTATTTGTGTGGGTATTAGGGCAATTTTTTTCAACATTCAGTAAAATTCAGAATTGGAGAAAGAAAGTTTGGTAAATTCAACCTCAGTCTAATGAGTTCAAAAGCTTTGGGAATGTAAACATTCTTGTCATATCAGGTCTATGCATTGTTTATTGTAGTTTTAAGGAAAGTCAATTTGGATTATGTTTGGCTAGATAACCTTTGGACTTTTAAATTAATTTAAACTCACAAATGTCACATTTTCATGCATAAGTTTAAAAGTCTTAAAAGCTTAAATTGTAACATTGTTGAAGTTATTTTAATTGATAAATTAGTTGTTTATATTTTAAATGAAATATTTTTCATTATTTGCTGCTATGAATGAAGTGTTCAGATACTGACAATACTTATTTTTGACAGTTCCAAGAACCCAGAGGAAGCTGAATTAGAAGATACATTAAATCAAGTGGTATGAAATTTAATTTATTATGCAATAAACGCAACAGAATTATCTTTAAGAAAACTTGGATCTATTGTTTTTGAGAAAAGTAGGTGACTGAATATCATGTATTAATATAATGATGAGAAAAATTCAGAATTTGCAAAGCAATTGTTAAGAGAGAGAAAATATACTCTTAAATGTTTATTTATCATTTCATGCATTTACAGTCAACCGAAACATTAACTTCATTTATAAAATATATCATTTATTTATAATCCTCTTAAAAACTGAGCCTGTTTATAATTACACTAGTATGGAATCAGTCTACCAGTTGAATTCATATGTTATCTGCAAATATATATTGATAAAGTCGGAAACATTTTTTCTGATGCATTCTATGTTCTAATAGCTTGATTTTTTTTTCTGTGTAGTATTAAACGTTAAATACTTTTCAAATATCTCTCAATATATAAAATATAAAGTAAAGTAAAATTGCAATGTTAAATATAGGATTATCATAATAAGATATCTTGTACATGTTTGTCCATTATTCTTTTTATATGACCAAAAAAATTGAAAAAATTTTGGGTTGTATATTGGTATCACGTTGGCATCGTCAATATCCTCTGTCTTTTGTAGATGATAGTGTTTAAATACATAGAAGATAAAGATGTGTTCCAGAAATTCTATAGTAAAATGTTGGCTAAGAGATTAGTGCAACACATGTCTGCAAGTGATGATGCTGAAGCCAGTATGATCTCAAAATTAAAGGTAATATTATATCCCTGTTCAGAAATGAGGGGAAAAACAAAAATAAAGGTAATATTATACCCCTATTCAGAAAGGAGGGAAAAACTGGTTTTATTTTTTTTCCATCATATGAATTTTTTCACAATAACAACAGATTAAAACTTCCTGAAATTTAGAATCAAGTTCTTGTTAGAATATTTTACTTTGTGATACGTTTTTACATCAATATTAACTATCCTTCCAGTGATATCATTTGTGAGTAATAGCTATCATTTGGACTTGTTGTTTACGACACACATACAAAACAAACAATTTTAGTTTCCTAATACATATTAATGTGAATTTTTATGAAGAATAGAAATAATAACAATGCTGAATTTTTGGCAAGTGCAAAATAAATATACTTATACTATCTTACATGGTATATTGATTTAGATTGTATTACATAAATATGATGTGAAGACAGTGTTTAAATTTAAGATGAATGAGAGAAAGCAGGATAAACATCAATGGGACAGCTACCAAACAACACAGATGAACCAAAATTAACATGTAGTGATTGTCAAATCTGTCATTAGTTGATTTTCCAAGTGACAATCCAGTTATACAGTTTGAATAAAGATTTGTTTCATAAATCTCAACTATATGGTTCAGCTTGTCTGTTGGGTACAATTGATCGATTGATTAATGTTTAACACCACTTTCAACACTATTCTGCTATTTCATGGCAGTCAGTTTTTATTTGGAGAGGAAGCCAATAAAGACCACCGACCTTCAGTGTGAAAACTGACAATGAAGGTTGATTTTGAGTGTACCTTCTCTTTGCTGGATTCGAACTCACAACCTCAGTTTTGACTGGCTTATAATACAGTAGTTGGACCACTAGGTCACTGTTTAGTACAAAGCATGCCCCAAAAATCATCCCACAAATATGTTCTTGATCTAATTTGCGTGTAATAATTGCCACTGGATGTTAGACACCAAACCATAATCATCATCTTTACTCACCTGAACAGAGCAAAACTGAAACATTAAAGAATCACATAGTAACACAGTACATTTTATAAAATGAATAAGTGTTTTAAAAACCTTTTTTGTAAATTAACCATTATACTTATACTTTTGCAAGAGTTGAGCAAAAGGTAATCAATACATGTGTTATCTGTTAAACCATATGTTAATTGGTTTCATTAAAGTTTTAATTCACACTTGATTTGTTTTTATTTTGATAGCAAGCCTGTGGATTTGAGTATACATCCAAACTTCAAAGAATGTTTCAGGACATCAGCGTCAGTAAAGAACTTAATGATCAATTCAGGGAACATCTCAAAAAATCTCCTGCTGAAGACCAGCTGGATAGTAAGTTTTCATTCAGGCGCCATAGGATAAAAAATCAGTCCATTTCTGCATGATAACTATATGCTTAGGGCAATTCAAGGGAAAATGTTTGGAGAGTTGGATTTTTTTTTTTTATATACCCCACTAATGACTGCATATAATTTTTATTTTCACTATAAAAGAATTGAATATACAACTATTGCTATAACAATTGACAAAATTTTTCTTGAACCTGTTCTGTAAATTGCTTATATTTTTTGTTGTAGTTGATTTCAGCGTACAGGTGCTAAGCTCAGGGTCGTGGCCTTTTCAACAGTCTTGTACATTCGCTCTGCCACAAGAGGTAAGATATTTGAAAGAAATAAAATCAACTGAATGAGAACAATATTATACCCCAACTATAAAAGTGATATCTTGTTGGTGTCTATTCGAATGTTTGTTATTTGTCCAACAATATTTTCATCACACTTTTCTTGTAAACTTTTAACAGAATGACTTCAGATGTGGTCAGCAGCTGACAGTGATACAAATTTTTGAACACCCACTTCCTGTTTACCAATATTTAAACATGTGGGATCTAATTAGCTAGATATGGGATGCATTCTTGTTGATTAAGCATGTTTACTTTGATGTGATAATTTCAAGTATAATGATTTTTAATGTTTTCATGTAATTATTTGAAGACAACACATTTTCACTAGTATACAACACAGAATCTTATATGTAAGATATTGAATAAATTAAAGATTCATATATGTAAAATGTAACACATCATCTAGATAACAGGGAAATATATAACACAACATCATCTAGATAACGGGAAAATATAACACAACATCATCTAGATAACAGGGGAAAATAACACAACATCATCTAGATAACAGGGAAAAATATAGCACAACCTCATCTAGATAACAGGGAAAAATATAACACATCATCTAGATAACAGGGAAAAATATAACACAACATCATCTAGATAACAGGGAAAAATAAATATAACACAACATCATCTAGATAACAGGAAAAAATATAACACAACGTCATCTAGATAACAGGGAAAAATATAACACAACATCATCTAGATAACAGGGAAAAATATAACACAACATCATCTAGATAACAGGGGAAAATATAACACATCATCATCTAGATAACAGGGGAAAATATAACACATCATCATCTAGATAACGGGGAAAATATAACACAACGTCATCTAGATAACGGGAAAATATAACACAACATCATCTAGATAACAGGGAAAAATGTAACACAACGTCATCTAGATAACAGGGAAAAATGTAACACATCATCATCTAGATAACAGGGGGAAATATAACATAACATCATCTAGATAACAGGGGGAAATATAACATAACATCATCTAGATAACAGGGGAAAATATAACACAACATCATCTAGATAACAGGGAAAAATATAACACATCGTCATCTAGATAACAGGGGAAAATATAACATAACATCATCTAGATAACAGGGGAAAATATAACACATCATCTAGATAACAAGGGAAAATATAACACAACATCATCTAGATAACAGGGGGAAATATAACATAACATCATCTAGATAACAGGGAAAAATATAACACAACATCATCTAGATAACAGGGAAAAATGTAACACACCATCATCTAGATAACCGGGGAAAATACAGGTTCTGAATATCTATATGAACTGTCAATTGAATGTATGCTGTTAATTTCAGATGGAGAGAAGTTTTCAAAGATTTACCTGTTTCTATAGTAATCGACACAGTGGTAGAAAATTAAATTGGTTGTATCATATGTCTAAAGGAGAGTTGGTCACACATTGTTTTAAAAATAGATATACATTACAGGTGGGTTTCACATTTCAGATTGTATCAAACTGTAATATATGCCTACTATAGGATGGTATTTAGACTACTTGACACACCAATGCATATAAAATTTTCAATAAAATTCAAGTTAAAACAAAATGAATACTGAAGTTTGTGTTTTAGGTAAGAATATTGATTATTTGTCACACCTAATTACTAAAGTCCTTGATAGTGTTAGAAAATTTTTCCGTATTAAACAAATTTTTAACCCAAATATGGAATTTTCAATTAACCATGCAATGCTGCAGACAAGAAAAGAAGTCATACACTCGTGTAAAGTACACATTTTGTGAAAATCTTTTCACCAAAACTTAATTTCATACATATTCTACCTAAATGTCAACAATTGAGCCATAAAAGTAATAGCTCTAAAGAAAAACATTACTTTTGTATGAAGCTCTTCAACTTTACACTAATTTTCAATGAATTGTGCAACTAGAATTTTCATCACAAGAAGAAGATTTCATAGAGGAAAAAATCATTCTATGTTCATTTTAATTCAAAATCATGTATGTAATACTACCAGAATTTGGGCACACATAAGTCCACATGAGCTACTTCCTTTGAGTGAACATAGGAAAAAATACCCTATGCAGGTTGTTATTGATTGCTCTATAGGCTAACATGCAAAACAGTGGATCTTTGAAAATAAAAAAATAAAAAAACTACGTAGAAAAATAAATTCATGTTCATATCATGTATGTACTTATGTCAAATGTTTAATTGTGATTTAATCGAAATAAAAGTGGGTCATGCCACGAAGAATAAAAAGTTACGTAACTCTGAAGTCCAAACAATTTTTTTCTACTATCTGTTTGCTGTTTTTACTAGGCCACACCACTTTCAGTAAACATGATATAGTTCCACTTTCCTGGATTGATATCCCAAAAAAGATGCAAGATTTTATTTTAAGATTTATATATATGTTTCAATTCAGCATAAACTTTTATAATCAAACAGAAAAAATTAGTCCAAAAAAAAATCAGAAAAAAATGGACTATTTCATTTCCCTCCATGTTTTGACATATGCACCAGCACTGTAATACAAGACTGGTAGTACCAGGTACCTTAAGGTTTTATTAGAACATAATTACTGAGTGCAATTTTATAAAAGCTATTATTTTATTGGTTTAAATTTTTATTGATTTGATATACGTTTTTCTTAAATATTTTTCAGGCCTCCACATTTCAAATAGCCGTCCTTTTACAGTTTAATTTAGAAAATAGTTTAACAGTTCAACAATTACTGGATAGTACACAAATCAAATTGGTAAGTATATGTGTAATACTTTGATATAGATAGAACAGAATTGATATCAAAATGAATTGAAACTGCAACCAAACAAAAAGTAATTATGAAATAAGAATGTCAATATTTTCTTTTTACTCTGTGCAGATCTATAAATATTGCTCAGTATTAAGGTTCTTTTGTATTAATGTTGTATTGCATGTCCTACAGATATTCCATATTCTATATTTATGAATATTTCTGTTTTGATGTATATTTGAATCTTTCTAGATACCAGACAATTTAAATCGCTTATTTTGAATTAAAAGAATACCACTTCTAGTTTCAGTTACTGTTCAATTCTAAGACTGAAATGTACCGTTACTGTTACAAATAGATATATAGCTTTAGTATATGTTCTGTTATAGGATATGTTACAGCAAGTTCTCCAGATACTGCTCAAATCTAAGTTACTAGTTACAGACGATGATGAAAATGAACTTGTCCCTACGTCACAACTGTCTCTTTTCTTTGGATACAAAAAGTAAGTTGACAAACAAATAACACTCACAAAATGGAAATTGTGTTTCTTATTACTTAACAAACTTTCTTTGTTTTTGAATTTTGGATCAATATTCTTTTTGCTAATTCTAAACGTTTAAAAAATTCTGATGAGTTACTCAAGCTTTAATGATTTAATTATGTTTTAGTCTTTTAAAGCTTTTAGCATGTACTGTCTGGTCTTCATTATGAATGTTATGTTTAGTCTTTTCTGAGAATTATTCTTGCTTAACAGTATTTTTTTCGGTCTGTGCGTCCATTCATTCCTTTGTTCGTCTGTCTCGCTTCAAGTTCAAGTTTCTGGTCAAAATTGTTTTTGATGAAGTTTAAGTCCAATCAACTTTAAACTTGGGACACATGCTACCTATGATATGATCTTTCTAAATTTAAATGCCAAATAAGAGTTTTGACCCCAATTTCACTTTCCACTGAACATAGAAAATGAACATAGAAAATGATAGTGCAAGTCTTGTTTTAGATAAAATTTGATCTTGATATAATGTCTAAAGAAAATGTTTATGTATGAATAGAAAGACATTAGCTACAAAAGTATTGTGACATATTGTGGAATATGAGAATCTGTGAACGTTGTTTCAAACAGTGAATACAAGTATAGATACTATTATGATTTAATATATTTATGAAGAAACAATAGTTTGATATGGCGCTATATATTTTCAGTAAAAAGTTACGTGTAAATATAAACGTTCCAATGAAACAAGAGGTGAAAATAGAACAGGAAGCTACACACAAACACATTGAAGAAGACAGAAAACTTCTAATACAGGTACATATACATAATGAAATAGAAAATACCTAAAATGGGAGCATGTTATTAAACTGTGGCATATAAGTAGAAGGCACACTGATTGTCAGACCTCAGGCTTATTCTCTTTTCAACTTATTTTTTTACAATCCATCAAGTTTTTCCCAGAAAAACAGGAAACTTAAAACGAAAAAGGCATTTTTTAAAAGGTATGGGAACCTTCATTGCAAACTTGCAACTGTAACTCAAATCATCCACCAATAAAGGACTACCTCGTAGGATGAGTGATCCTCCTGCAAAATAAAAGATGATTTATCTTAACGCTAAAATTATGAACATTTACTTATGATGAGTAATCTTCCGCTGAAAATAAGGAAATTTTCCTGACAATAAAAGTGTTGTACAACAAAGTGTTGAAAATACTGTTAAAAGCTTTACATCATAGAATATAAACATTCTTCACAAATTACAGTTGAATAGGACGTTTATGTACAATAGTGAATCTGCAGGCTCAAAGTTTTGACTTGATAAATACACAAACATACAATTAAAAAAACTTTATTATTCACATCAAAACTCTACAGGATGAAAAAAAAATATATAAAAAAACATATATATTTTGTGTGTCCAAAGCAGTTTTTGGATTTCCCTTCATTAGCAACGCTCAAGGCCTTAGTATTTGAATGCCAAGGATGCATAAGAACCAAATCAGTTGAAGAGCTTTTTAACAAAAAGGAACTTAAAAAAAACAAAATTTGAATTTGAACTTGAGTAAATCTTAACTTCTATAAGTTTTGATTAAAATGCTTTATGTAAAATCAATGGAGAAAAATAATAAGATATTGATGTATTCATTTCTTGTATGTTTTTAGGCAGCCATAGTACGTATTATGAAAATGAGGAAGACATCAAAACATCAACAACTTTTAGGAGAAGTTTTGAACCAGCTATCATCTAGATTTAAACCAAGAGTTCCTGTGATTAAGGTACTTCATTTTTTTTTTTAAAGTTTTGTGTGAGATTTTTGGACAAGCAGTACATGGGGTACAAGTTTTTGTAGCAAAGAATTCTATGAGTCAACAAGATATATGTAAAACTCAATGTGTAAAAATTAAACAATTATAAGTAGGGCCTTTAACATGGAGACTTGGCTTGGCGCACACTGAACACCAAACTATAAAGGGCCCAAAAATAACAAGTATAAAACAATTCAAAAAGGAAAACCAACAAACTAATCTATATAAAACATGAGAAAAACTTATGAGCCACATCAACAAACCACAACCACTAAACAACAGGTTCCTGTTAAAAAGTCTGATGTTATGATCACCTATATTGTCAAGACAACAACTTGATTAATAGATAAAAATGAAAAGGGATGGGAAATCATATTAACTACACTGAACTGTTTACACAACTTTTAGAATAATATTTTGTTTATTTTTCTCTTTCAGAAATGTATAGACATTTTGATAGAGAAGGAATATCTAGAACGTGTTGAAGGACAGAAGGATACATACAGTTACTTAGCATAAATTTAAACTCACTGCTGTTTTGTAAATTCACCTTAAAATGTCTGCCGATGACAAGGGAGTGAATTCATCAAAGTATGAAAGGGAGATAACTGAATTTTGTTTTTGTTTGGATAAGAGGAATTGAGGAAATGATGAATTTGCAGAATGTTTGTCAGTTGTGAATGCAGACAAGATTTCTACTAGAGTTCAACAGTTTAGTATGTTATGTCCTCTGATACAATCACTTTTTGCTGGACTGTTAGTTTTTTCTCTCTATTTTATTGAGAGTTCTTGAATTAGATATTGAACATACTTTGTACTAGACTGTCATGTTTGTGCCAACGATGTATAACTCTTTCCCGTTGTATATCTTTTACCTATATATTCTATACTAGGGCTATATAAGTGAAATAACAAACTTACAAAAGGTGTGTAATACAAATAGAATAAAATAACAAAGATATTCTAGTGAAAAATACTGGCATTAGATTCCTGGTAAGGCAAAATCAAGTCAATGAACTGTTATTTATTTACATTGAAAAATTGATGTCATCCAATTGTCCTATAAATAGCTGCTGCATTGCTATTTTTCTGTCAGATATTTTGTTCATTTAAAATATTAAAAAAGATTATTTTTTTGTTTAGCAATTAAAGATTTCCATGTTAAAAGGAGTGTTTTTCCAGTTTTCATCACATCATTTAAAATGTCCAACAGTTATACCTTTGAGACGACTGCTTGGGTTTCTGTTTACAAGTTTTCGCTGTCAAATATCATACATTTTATGTACCAGATACCAAAACAAAAACTTTCATCGATCAGTTCAGAATTTTGGGTTTATTTTTCAAATTTGAAGGTTTCACTTGGATGCAATTTCATTATTAATTAATTAAGGAAAAAAACCTGATTAAAAAAATTTGGGGATGTGGGAGTTTTACTTTTCTTTAGTCCTAATTATTTTTTTGTATATTTTGTTTACCACATCAAAACAGCATTTTGTATTAATTTTGCTGTTTATCCTAAGTTGTGCAATGTACATTTTTAATTTGTTTTATTTATTTATGGTTTTTATATCTTTAAGATGGTAGTGCAAGCAGTTTGTACACATATACTGCTTGTATAACACTGAAGAAAAACCAAAAAGTGCTTGTTGTGTGCTTAATTAGTTTGCTTTTTCAACAAATGAAGAGCTTAGATTGCTCCTCTGATTTGAAACATAAGATTTTCAAATTAAACATTAACTGCATTATATAAACTTGATTCCGTAAGTGTTTGACTTGTAAAAATTCATCATTTCACCTTTTTTTCTTTCTTTTTAGGATAACATAAGAAATAGCCAAATTAAGTTGTGTGTATGTCGATGAAAGTGTATGTACTGCATTTTGCAGTTGAGAAAAAGAATAGTATTTGAGTGTAACTGTGATGTCATTTCTGTTTTTAAGAATCCTTTTTTTGTTATGCAAAAAGTTTTATGATCTAAATATATATATTACTACTATTAAATTTAACAATACCTCAGATATGACTAAATGTTAATTTGTGTGTTAAAAAACAACCCATATTTACTTTTAGTTTGTGGTAATCAAAACCAATTTTCAAAATTAAATAGTTATATTTGAAATCCTAAAACATCTTTGGATTATAGAACATATCAAATTTTTTAAAATTAATAAAGTTTAACTTAACTGTACAATTTTTTTATGTGTTTATGTTAATTAAATTACAAATACCAGATTTCAATATGATTGCAAAACTTCAGGTTCTTTTATTGTACCATCATATCGTCCATTTGATTAAATCATTTCGTGGAGTAATGTGTTCTCATTGATCAGTACTGGAAATTAAAGTAAACTAAGATTTAAACCAAACCCTTTATAGAAAATAAAAAATAATGTATTCTTTTCAATACAGAATAGATGTTTTCACTAAATTAGAAAAAACAAATTTCAACAAAACAACATCCCATACCATTTTCTTGATATTGAGAGTCAGAAAGGACCCATTTCAAAATTTAAACAAATCCAATAAACGCTGCATAGGTTCTCCGTTTTGAAAAGTTCTTTAGATCAACTTTGATATCAGTAGTATAACCATGTCAGAGTCTTAGCTCTGCTTTGTTGATCCATACATGGTGTTGTCATATCATGCTGTGCTAGACACAGCTCAACATTTAGTATTTTCAAATTACTGTTATGACTTTTTTTCGTTGTAGAATAAGTTGAAAATCTATTTTACAATGTACATATATTTAATTGCCAAATATTACAGTATTGCCCAATCGCTAGGCAATTCTATCTTGTTTCAGACAATTGTTTTTGTTTGTTGAATATTCTCAAATTTTATATTCTCATTGAGTATTCTGTGTTTTTAAAAAATTGTCTTCAATGTTTTTGTCTTTCATATCATTTTGTTCCTGTTTTCTTGGAATTTAGAAAAGAAAAATAAATACTACAGCTGTTGATATCGAACATGAAGTTATTTGTTTTAACAACATATTGGTGTGTTATTATAGATAGTGTTGTAATTGACTTTTTTTGTTCTTCGAAACTTACCTTCATGGTCCCATAGCCTCTTTGCCTCAATGTCAGAGGACTTGATTTATATCCTGGACAAGGTAAAACCAAAGCTGCTTTTCCATCAAGCACCAAACATTAAGGTGTAAGAATTAAAAAACTGATGAGACTCATGAGTCATTAAAATTGTGTGTGAGGTAAATGATATGATAAAATTTATAAAAAAAAGTTATTTTAAATTCAACATTTTTTTTTCTATGTATGTTTGATAAATTTCTTTTTTCAAAACTAAAAGATCCAATTTTAAGGAATAACGATAGTGTTTGGTTGATCTTAACTTTTTGACCCCTTTCATACTTATTCTCAATTATGTTGACATTCCAAGTTTCCAATCTATTATATTCCTTGTTGATTTACACTCATTCTGAATATGCATAAAATAATTTCCATTGGATTTACAGCAAACAAGAATCAATCAACCATCCTTGCCCCACATGCTCATAAAATAAGGTTATACTATCCCACCCCCTGCAAAAAAATGTGAAATGCAACACTATATATATTTTACACACAATAATATTTAAAATAGATTGATAGTTACATACCTAGTTTACTTTGACAATAATTTCTTTTCCCTTGTTTAGAAATATAACAGATTACAGCTGTGCTGTATGAACAACACCAGTTTGGTCACAAATATTTTCATGGTAAATTCAGACTGTCTGTACAAAATAAAAGCAATTACCAAGAATCTCTTGCACCAATAATTGATATAATTTATTAATCTGTTCTTTTTCATCTGAATAAAAAAAATGACATATTGCTGATTTCATTCTTCTTATTTTGTCCCGCCTGCCACGAACATCTCGGAATGCAGTACATAATGGTAACCCACTGGCAGCTGTGAAACTATTTGTGTAAAGCTTTATATTTCAGAAGATCATGATGCTTCATAATTTTTTACAAGGTTTTGTTTGTTATATGTCCTTTGTCCTTGACCTCATTTTTGTCTTGCTTGACGGAGTCAAAAAGCTAGACATAGGTATGCTGTTTCTGGCAGCACCGCGTCAACAATGTATTAGTTTATGATTAGGTCTAGTTTGTGGTGAACCACAAGTTGTAGGTCAAATATATTTGGTGTAGTTTGTGATAAGGTCAGTGCAATGGGAACCATTAGGGGTAGGCCAATGTTAATTGTTATTCAGTTGTAATAACTAATAAGCATGAGCAAATCTCATTTCAATGGATAATGTTGACCCTGTCCCCTCAGTCATGGTCTATCGACTTTGAAACTTTTGCTTAGTTTACATGTATTAGTTTGTGATTAGATCAGTTTAAGATCAACTGCTTATATTAAGTCAATGATATTTGGTATGCTAATTAATTGGCATTTGTAAGTATTGTTTCCATGGAGATTTTATACGTCAACCCCTTCTTCATGGTTCATTGACTTTATCATAGTTCTGTTTACAAGTTAATTAGTATGCAGTTGTATTAGCATTGACACATCTCATTTACATGGAGATGGTTTAGCCATATACCTCAGTCATGGTTCATTGACTTTGAATATTAGCCTAACTTGTTAAGTATTGCCAATTTAATTTCAACATTTGCATTATCAAAATCACATATCTCTGTGATAACAGTTAATCATTGAGAAGCGACTGCTTTCCTGTGAGATAATCATTTATATTTGGAAATAGAATAACCATGTTTGGTAAATGGCTTTAATGGGATCCTTGCAAGGTCTATGTGACGTCCATCAGACAGGGTTTCATGGATCAGTGACCAAGTTTAAGGTTTTGTGGCGAAGTCCATGTTTTAGATAGTTTAAGCAGTAGCTCAACTATATTATGTGTATAGATGTACATTTCCAACTTGCATGTTTCCTCTTGACCATGACCTCATTTTCATGGTTCATTTTAAGTTTTTGTGGCTTGGTCTGTTTCCTAGATACTATAAGCAATGGTGGATTTATATTTGGTGTATGGATTGATTGTGAAAAAGATATATTTTCAATGGTTGACCAATTCAGGCTCTTAAGAAACCTCTTGTTCAGACATGGAAAATGAAAGCAAATGCATAGAAAAATGTTGTTAGTTAATTTTTGGTCTCATGTTTTTGGCAAAATCTGAAACAATTTGATGGTTTTGTTCCATACTATCTTTCTTCTTGCAATAAAGATAAGTCAACAACCTCACTTGGGGGGAAAATTTGAAGCAATATGAATATTTTTATGCAACACTCCATAGCGAAGTGGTCCTGAAGTTTTACCCTCATCAGTCTGTACATCCTATATGGTTTCCATTCTCTTACATTTGTTTGCCTCAACGAAATGTTAGGAAACTTATTCACAATGCATATTACCTCGAATCAGATAAATTTTGAATTTTTGTTGGCATCACTTATACCTTTCTAGAGTTATGCCCCTTTACAAATGGAAAACCTTTCTGAATTTTTCGTTTCAATTCTCATACTTTTGTTTGCCTCAACCAAATGTTGTAAATCTTGTAAACGATGCTCAAACTTCTTATTACCACAAAACTAAGATAAAGTTTGAATTTGGCTTGCTTCACTTTTACATTTTACGATGTCCCTTTAAAACTTATATGCAAGTGAAGGCATCATCTGTGTCCCAATGACATGTTCCCCATTTATTTGGATATCCACAAAAATCTTTGAGAGTTTACCAATGATTTAGTGCACCAAGGTAAAGTTCTAGTATATACATTTCTTGGTTTGGAAATAAATTGCTGATGAGTCATTGTGACTTTTTATTTGCAAGCACTGTTGTAGGGTGGTTATTTTGTAATTTTAGTATTCCACTAATATTTGAATTAAAAATGGACAATGTTAGATTCTACTAATGATTGAAAATTCAGCGAAAAAAATTATTTGGCAAATTAGAACCTAGAAGATTCTGGGTGGTCATCTTTGATAAGTATGTCCCATGACTCTACATGGCAACCAAGAGGGCCACCCCTTAACATAAAATTGAAATACATGAAGGGTTTTGATTAAACTTGAAAGGACAAGAACTATTGAGTTGTATTATCATTTGTAAAATTTTCCACTTTTTTCAGTTACCGGTAGAAGTTTGTCTATCATGTGTAAATTCAAAATTCAGTTTGGTCTACTGTAAACCAGGTAACTGGTTAGTGATTACAGGCACCTGGGAGCCTCTGTTTTTGGACAAATTGTGTGAAATTTGCCAAAAAATATTAGTAGGTTGAAACAATATTCAAAGTCCTAGTGTTAGCTTTCTTATCATTTGATGTAAGAGGGTAGTTTGTAGCAATGGCAATCAAAGCACATTCTGGTTCTCATATTGAAATTTCTTACTGGTACTCGTCTATGAAGTTAAGCAAGCAACATTCAATCAATATTAGTTTTCTGATTTCCTCAGTGTAATAAGTAAGATTGATGCAACTGTCAATTTCTGAAATAAATTAATAAACATCTACTTTGGATTGACATCGAATGCATTTGGTGTTCATCATAACATCCATGGAGCAACGGGGCCAAGAAACATGTTTAAACGTTATTTTTACTGTTTGCACTGTGACCGTCTAAAAATAGAAATCTATGTATCATTAAGGAAACATTTGGCATCTACACCAGTGTGCCAAAAGGATACATTCTGCATGCGCGCGGGTGTGCCAAAAGGATACATTCGGCATGAAAGGGTTAAAGATAAGGAAATGTGGTATGATTGTCCAAGACAAATTTATATGTAGAAGGGTTTTGTACAGGGCTTATCAATATAATTCCAAGTGAAGAATTAAGAAGCCATTACACTTATACAACCAAGTTAGCAACCAAGAGTGGCAATTGACCACAGCATTTTTTTAGTCAAAAAATTTAGCCGGTCAAATATACTATGGTTTTGTGTGTTGGTCATAAAAGTTGCCCAATTTATACAAAATGCCCTTTCACAATGGTAAGACTATCGCAACATTTATTTTGAATCAATCAACACTATTTTTCTGCAACTTCACCCTTCTCAAGATTGAATTAAGAATCACTCAAGATACAGTATTTACAATGATCCCATACTGTAAATTCAGAAATTTTTGTGAGGTTTTTATTTTGCCAGTAATGTGACAGATAGAGTATCGCAATAATAAGATCTTACATTTTGGATATGGTATAGATGTATCTGTAAACAGCTTTACAGAATTCACAACATTTGCTGAAATAACAGTATTCAGGTAATATCTGAGTTTAATGTACAGGTAAATTAAATGAGGCAATACACGTCAGGGCCATAAATCAGTGTATTACCAAACAATGTACTATTGGTTTGACCCAACGAACTTGTCTACTATGTAAAAATGTCAAACCAAAGAGCAGACAACAGTTGAAGGCCACCAATGCATCAACGTAGAGAGAAAATCCTGTATCCAGAGGTGGTCCTCTGCTAGCCTCTAAATGATTTTAAATTTACAATTTTTTTAAGGCTTCTATAGATCATAATTCATATTAATCCATAAATAAAATACCCTTACAAATATGATGTGTTTTTGACTACAGAAATGAATGAATCCACAGTATGTCTGGTCTACTCAGACTTTTGTTGTAGGTAAACAATCATCTTGAGGGATAATAAGTCATGTAGTAAGATCTATTCAGTACATTTATTTTAATTTACAACATATAACATAATAACTCATTTTAAACAGTTGTGACAAAAATCTGTTGTTTTTATGTCTTAATAAATCCACAATAACAAAATATAAATAAAATATGTGTCTCTTAATATAAACAGAATGTTTGTCACATTGAATTTTCAAATGAGTGTGCTGAAAGTCAGGTTTTTTTTGCTGTGGTACATAGTATGAACATAAGACGTTATTTGCAGTCACACTTGTTCCTTATATGATCGGTCATTTAAGATTTGCATTCCTTCAAAAACAAATATATTGAAAAATTTTGTCAGCCAACTTCTTTGCTAAATTTGAATGTTTGTATTTTTTGTCCAAATTCAAAGTAAAAATGATGAAATGATGAGGTTGAATCTGTTTGCTAATACTGTCAATCAATTAGGAGCCTCTGAAAAAATGAAAGAAAATCAATTAGTTAATAGAGAGGTTGACCCGTAACTAGTACATTTTGTTAAAGGTTATCCATTAAATTACATTATAAAACTATGGAAAAAAGTACCAATAATTCATACTTAATTGTTCACTCCAAAATCCTCATTACAATAAATTAATTCTTAAAGGTATAGAAATAAGCGTTGCACTACCTTGTGCTTACAAGATGTAAAATTATCTTCATGAATATGTGTGAAACATGTGGTACTACGCTACTTGATATAAAACATACGTTTGTCATTTTACAAGAAGATAACAGATTCTTATAATTCATGAAAGTACGTGTAACTTTTATGCATTTTCCTTTCACAAACTTTTTTTTTTATCTAACATTAACTCAAGCAATGACACATTTTTCTTCATATAATTGTAGAATCTTAAAATCATGTTCATTAAGCATCGTATACATGATATACTAACATATTGATATATTCAATACATTGTACAACAATAATGAAATTATAAACATGAAGCTTACAGAAATTTATGTACATATATACAGGTAAAAGTATATCTTTTGTTAAACTTACACAATGATGTTGTTGATTGGGATGTGTATCAACTTAACAAAGAATCCGATGAATCCCATAATAGCAAAGCCTATTGCTGTTGCCATGGCAATCTTCTGAAATTCTAGAAAAAAAAACGAAAAAAGTTTAATAATGATGACTTAATTCTGTATATATAATAAATGTATATAATTTAACTGTACTGTATTGTAAATATAGAAATACTCAATTGTATTGAGTTGGTCTGTATCTATTGTATTTGCAATCACTCTCCTCTTACTGGATTTTTGACAACCACATCTTAGTACCATGATGACGTCTACCCATACTGATATATTTGAAAACGATGAGATTGAGTCCTCCTTTCAAATACATTTGTTTTGAAGTATAATAAATACATCAGTAGGTAGAGAACAAGAATGTAATGTGTAGAACCTGAAATGAATACATAGACATAACTAAATACAGAAATGGCCATTTCTAACTATACATGCACCCACCTTTCCTATCTGGTTTTGTACATCTTTTAACTAATCTGATGGAATCTTTGGCAAATTGCTTGGCTGGGTCAACTAATTGCATAACCTGATCCATGTCTATAATAAAGAAAATAAGTATGCATACAAATTTAATTTGTAATATGCAAACAGATGCTCAAATGTCATTTTAAAATTTATGTGAAAACTCTACTCCTTTATCTCAATTTACATTAAACAGTGGATTATTTGTGAATTAAGGTATAACCCACCATTAATTTAATTAGTTATCCCTAACCTAAGGTACCTGTATATATTACATGTACATGTACAATGTACATGTGTCTAAAATTTTAAAAAGTTCAAAAGCATATCCACAAATATTGAACAAACAAGAAAAGTGTTTTTAATAATTTGATATGGTTATTCAGTTATTTGATTTGCTTCATCTGCACAAACATCATTTTCTTTGGACAGTAATAAAAATTAACCATACGTTCCACTTAAAAACTGATAAGACAAAATATCACATTGGTTATCTTTCTTTGTAAATCTTGATTATTTACATTACACAAAGTATTTAGCAAGAGACTTAAACATAATGTGGTAAGTTCAGATATATTTCTAAAGACTAAAAATCTATTGTTCGTGTAAGTAAAAACGTATTACTAACATATGTGAGAACAAATTGTTGTATACCTGATGAAATATTAGGCTATCGAAGAATTGACACGTCATAAAACATACAAATTTTTAGACCCTTAATATTCGTTATGATACTAAATTACAAAATTAATATTTCAAAATAATAACAATTTCAAATCAAATATGAGTACAGTCTTTTACCTGTGTCTTTAAGCTCCTGTGTCTGTTAAATTATAATTAATAAAATGCACGGTTCAAACGACGACTCAAACAGGAAGTTGCTGGCGATTGAAAAGACTTGCCCCGGAGATAAAAATATCGTTGTTTGGGATTGGATGGAATTTATAACTGGGAGCTTCTAAAATAAATATTGAGTACCGAACTACATTTAAGAATACTGTGTTTTGTAAAGTACTATACAAATCATTGATAATAAAGGTAAAATAATACATATGAACCTTAAATATTTGCAGATATTCAGTAAATAAGAAGCAAATATCACACAATTCAGAAAGAGCAAGGGCGAATTTCCCCGGAATTAAGTTTTTCAAGGATTTAGACTATACGACTATATGATTTTTCATTTCTTATGTTAATTATCAATTATTATATGGTGACTTTCCCTTGTGTGTTATAGTAGTCTCAGCACCATCTTATGGTGTTTATATATCTCAACGTGTTCGATTCGATCATCTATGTAACAACGTAGCTTTTTTTTTTTCACGAATGGAATTTAGTACTTATTACCTCCAATGCTCCATTTAACATACAGTGGGTGGCCCATATTCGCCATGGACACATTTTCAGTGCCGATTTGCTATTTTTTTCTGTAAAATGTTATAATACAATGTGTTATATTATATGTCCCTGGTATTACACCAGGCAAGTCTCGATATCCATGATATCACAAACTAGTCAAATTTTATCATCGCAACTGACAAGGACATCGGGTAATAATCTTTACAAAACACATAAATGTCGGCTTTCACTTCAAAAGCTAACACAACTTTAAAACAGACTTATTTTTTAAATAATGTATATGTTGTGTACAAGTTGTAATGTTGTACAAATTTTAATTTGTACAGATATTTTGTCACAAGTTATCAGTCTTTTATGAACTGCTTAACACAAATGGATGATTCAAGCACACAATCTTTTGTTTCGCATATTTCTTTCTTATTTTTACTATTAAATGATACAATACTGAGCATTGATACAAAAAAAAATTTTGTAAGACCACAAAAAGACTTTTTATCATGTTTATTGATATGAATATGGTATCAGGAGTAAAATGAAATTTAAATTTAAACCATTCAGGTATCCTCATTTCCAGTTGGATGACAAGTAGAATAGCACTAAATGTTAGGTTGATGTGTAAAGCAAAATTATATTCGGGTGAAATTTGATCCGGAGGAAAAAATGTCACAGTAGTTGTTGTTATTTTTTTATCCGGAGGAAAATATTTCCCTGGGATATTTTTTCCTTTGCCGTGAAATTCTATCTTGGTAGTTAACTTATTGAATAGTTATTAGAAAAAACTTATCCTTTAAAAATACTATGAAATAATAATAGTGTATTTGAAATAAAGCGAAATTGTTAAAAAAAAAATGTATTATAATGGGAAATAATTTCACAAATTATCCTTGAAAAAAATAAATAAGGTAAGTGAAATACATGTAAAAGTGAGTTGTTTTCAGATCTCAGTACAAATATAAATTTAAAAGTAAGGTAGAAATATAGTTGTATTAATTCTGTTAACACTAATAGAAGAATTTGATTATGATGATATTTTAAACTATATAAATAGTTTTGTCTGGGGACAGAGATGTAGTTGTTGATTATATGGAAATCAGATAAAGCATAGCATAACAATATATTGGAACAAAAGCATGTTTAACAGCTGGATAGTTTTTACCTGTGAAATGTTATCTGTCTTATTAAATAAGTTGTAAGTCATCTTTTTATATAAATGAATATATAAAAAATAAGATTCAAGGAAAAATTTCACTATAATATAGATTCAGAAATATATTATATTAATATCTTTAAAATTTAAATTGCTCATAATTACCTCCCTTAGATAAATTATGCAAATTTGGTCTACCTCTGTGAAACATTTTATAATTAGAGTCAGGTATATATTGATTGTGAGTAACTAACATAGTAGTTAATGGGACTTTATTTCACACGGTTCTGTGAAATATAGTACGGTAAATATATACCGGTACACACTATCCGCATAACACAGATAGATTTTCACTCCTCTGGAAAAAATCAACCTGTGAAATACCATGCCTGGAAAAAGAATTACTGGGACAAATTATCCTCAGGATAAAATATAACAGAGGAAGAAATAAACCGTTACAGATGTATATAAATTTGAATTTAAAACATTAAACTAGTACATTTTAAAAGATAAAACTGTATCAAGAAGGTATGTGTCAAAAAACTTATAACTTGTACAAAAACTTTGTACAAATTATAATTTGTACAAACTACACAAACTTACATCTTGTACACAACATATATTTATATAATAGTTCTTGAAAAACTGGTCATTGTCGTGATATATGGACTGCCCTCAGGACAGTGGTATTGACTAAGATAGTGATAATGACTGAGCCGAAGGCGAGGTCATTATCGCTGTCGCAGTCAATACCACTGTCCTACAGGCAGGGCAGTCCATGTATCACGATAATGACCAGTTTTTCAAGAACTATTATGTTTATTTCATTGAGAAACCATGTTTAGGAAAATTCTCATAAATTCAAAATGCCTGTACAGCGAACTCGAGTAGTTGTACGATTTCTATGACAAAGAGTGAAGACCAGTCGTAGTAATACTGCCATTCATTTTTGTGCAATTTTTCAGTATATAAATACTTAATCAAGTTATCTTTAATTTTATAATTAACGAAAACATATAATAAACAATTCAACAACTTAAATATAATATTAAAATTAGGAACATGTTTTATAAAAGGTACATCTCTTTAAACAGAGAAACCACGTCCCACCGGTCATTAACAGAGAAATTACACTCCAACTGTCATTATCAGACGAAAACCACGCCCCAACGGTCATTATCAGACGGAAACCACGCCCCACCGGTCATTATCATTTAAAAGTTCGTTAACGACCGGTTTTCTGGTCCGTTTTTTCTGTTAATGACCGATGGAATTTATTACTGAAGAATAATGAATGTCATGTGACCCCTTTTAATCCAATAAGAGAATCTTATTCTCAACCGATATGAAATAAATAACGTTTAACGTTAGATATTCATATTATGAAGACATTGTCTTTCAATCTCATTGTCATTTTGTTTAGTTTCTTTTGTAACCTATTCTGACATTGGTCTCCGACTTCTTTTAAACTGAGTTTTACTGTGCGTATTGTTGTGGTTTGTTTTTACATTGGCTTGAGGCATAGGGGAGGGTTGAGATCTAATAAAACATGTTTAACCCTGCCGCATTTTTGCGCCTGTCCAAAGTCAGGAGCCTCTGGCTTTTGTTAGTATTGTATAATTTTTAATTTTAGTTTGTTTTATATATTTCGGAGTTAAGTATGACGTCCATTATCACTGAACTAGTATACATTTCTGTTTAGGGTCTAGATGAAGCACGCCTCCGGGTGCGGGATTTTCTCGCTGCATTCAGGACCCATTGGTGGCCTTCGGCTGTTATCTGCTCTTTGGTCGGGTTGTTTTTCTCTTTGAAACAATTCCAATTTCCATTCACAATTCTTACTTTCAAAGAAATATCGTAGAATTGATCAGTTTTGTGAAGTGTATAACAATAATTTGATTTTCTCACACTCTTGTATGGGCTACAACTTAACAAGTTTTCGTCCTGATATGTATGTAATGTTTGTCACTGAACGTTAAACACGATCCGTCTATCCATCCATGTAATGTTATTTCATTGATGTCAATGGTAAACTAATTATAAAAAGCTTCCACCCCAAAGCTAAAAAAACAAAAGCATTTCTTCTATGTTTGAAAACATTTGGAAAATGTTGTAAAAATATCGCAGAAAATATCCATGACCATTGATTGGTTCTAAACGCAGAATTTAAGGAATGTGTAGCGTCAGAGCACTAGTGTCAGCAGAGTGCTTGTCACAGTCAGGGCACCAGTGCCAAGCCAGATTGACGAAAGATGTATCTAGCAATCCAAGGCTTCATTGAGTTGCGTAAAAAGAAGATACTTAATTGTTCTTTCTTACCATGACAAGTGACGATTCGAAAACATTGACGATCCCTAAGAGTGGGTCTAAATTTTACTTATAGTCAACCTTGATCGAGGAAAATTAGGTCTTATAATATATTCCTCCTTTTCCCTTTCGCACCCTCATAAAAAATATGAATTACAGATCAAAATCTGATGTACGCAATCCATTGTATTGCAATGGTAATCAGAACAGCAATCCAACATTTGCTGTACATGATAGCAAAACAATTATTTGGAATGTCAATAGAGAGCTCAGATCCTAGTATTGTATCTGTTTAATAATTGGGTGACCATAACTATTCATTATTTTAATATAGTTTTAAATTCTTCATTTTAATAAGACGTTAAAAAGCGCATCAGAGATAAACACCCTCGCCCCCTCCTGCATGAGTCGCATTGTATTTCTCTTTTTGCTTATCTATTGGAAACTGGAAATGATAGTGAAAATAAAACAAGAGATGCTCAACTTGAACACCGGTAAAGTCAACTAGGAAGGTATTGTAATCGTTTTGTTATACAAACTACTCAAACGTGTCACTCAGTTCCAAATACATGCTCACTCAATGAGTTAAGCTATTATTCTTTCATCTATGATGTGGCAACATTATTATATGTCTCTATAGGAACATGTGAACAGAGAGAATTTATTTCAAAATAATTTATTTACAATACTATATATCAAATGTATATCAATAACTGTTTGGAGGTAAGCAAACTGTTTTATGTTTTTTTCTGTCTTTCTTCTGACAGATTCTGCTACAATATTTGGAAACTTTGCAAGCACCGCACACCTTCAAAGACGGGTCACTTGTATTGCAGTTCCAGCAATTATTAAACACACTTTCAGAAATATCGTCGACTTCTGCTTTGTACTTTGAAAACACATATTGAATCATTAATCTGAAATACTGATCCAGTTGAATTTTATTCTTGGAGAGAGCAAGGGCTTTATCAGAGTTGGACAACAACCATTTAAATAGAGAAACGTCGTGGTCGTCAATGCCGTGCTGTTTTGTCACGTGGTCTCCCATGTACAGGCTGTCCGTATCTTGAACAGATTTTTGGGTATATTTCCCGAATCGCTTTGTTTTGATGAATATGGGCTGTGGTATATCCTCGACAGAAGTATTATCAACAATATTACCTTCGATGTTTAACCAAACATGAGGTAGAAGAATTCCATCCGGATCTATGACACCGTTCGGTTGATGAACTCCATAAACTATTGTAGATTTTACTCCTACTGCTTCTAGACAACGATTAAGAACAAGATTAACTATTGCACATGCATTCGTTACGCGCAGTGTCCCTTGCATATGGAAACTTGTTTTTAAAATGTCATTGATTTTTTCTGCATTCTTCACAATGTGTGGTACTCCAAATGGAAAGTCTGCAAAATTCATTTTCAACAAATGTATACCTCTGAAATAAAAAAAATATATTATGAGGCGATAATATTGCATATATTGAAGAAAAATGAGATTATTAGAAAAAACTTATTGACACCAATTTTAACTCCCTCAGGCAAAGCTGATGAATTTTTTTATTCGTTTGAGGTCCCTATATAGATCATATAACTCATAGCGTATTCACATACTTGGATTTGAAATGTTTGGGTTATAATTTTCCAAGAATTGTGCGTCGGGTGCACCAGACATATTCAGAATTAACTAGATAATGAAATGCTGAGGTAATGACAGCGCAAATCTCGTTATTTGAAATAGTAAATTAAAATACCATAATACCATCTGAAGCTTCTAGAGGATACCTCTGGATAGTACCAAACTACTAACAGTCAAATTAAAACCTGACACATGTATTTCATTGACCACAAGCTATCCGTAAGCAAGGACTGATTTTTATCATTCAAACCATGGAAGTATTATATTGACAGGAACTACAACGATTAATTAGCATTTATTTATAACCCGGGTAGCCCTGTAGAAAAGATATGGAAACTGTCTAATTAGTACGCTGTCGTTAATTTCTTTTGTGACTATCTGCGATGCCGCAGTCATAAATTGACCAGAGATACTTCTTATCAATCACGTGGTTTTAATCGAAACAGCTAAAAAATACAATATTACCTGTCCGAAAACACCTTTACTTATTTCAATCGCGTCGGTAGACCTTTATTCGTGAACAACTTATTTAAACAAATCGACTGGTCCATAAAAAATGAAAATCGGCCCAGAATTATTTTTTCTACAACGATTTGAAATAGTGAGTGACATTATTTTATTAGTTTGTGGGTGAAGTTTAAAACGCGATTAAGGTGTGTTCCGGTTACCGCCGGTTAACAATAAATATATTTGATAAATATTAAAACTGTGAAGTTTAGAGTAATATATATGGTTAATTTACTGGATAGTCCTGGAAAGTAGAAATTTCCAGTTTATAATACGAAAATAAATCGAGCAAGTACCAATCAACAAAATACAGCAGAAGAAACTACGTTATACAAATGTATAGATATTTATATAATAAATTTCTGTCCCCTAAAATATGTTATCACTATCCGACCAAATGAAACCGTACAAATGATACTGGTAAATATTATTGAACAGTCGCACAAGAATTTGTACAATGTCTGTCACTATACAAATACTTAAGTCGCAGTACTAAAAAAAAATCAACACATCGGGGTTCAGCAGAACATTCGTATATACCAACCAATGATCTTACCCTACATTTATTTAAAATCTCTTTGATCTTTTGATTTTATCAGAACGATCATTTACAATCTTCTTAAATATGCAGGAAATGTGTGCCACTCAATGGAGTAAACCGTGAGTAGTTATTATATAATCACAACTTGCGATATATATTACATATAGTGCAATTTCTACCGAAAAAATAAATCAATAAAAATGGGGCATTTATTCAATAAATTTGGTGCACATTTCCATCGTCAACGTGTTTTCTATAGAATTAAATAAATGATGACTCGCATTAATCCATCAATCATTCAATCGGCACAGTTAGGTAACGGAATCTGCCGAAGTTTGCCGATTGCTGTTTCCTAATAAATTTATCACAACTTTCGATTTCTTCGTTTATTTCCGTAATCCCGAAATCAACCGAGAATGACAATATTGTAGGGCACCACACGCTGCTATGTAAATAACGTGCCATGTTTCAGGCTAATTAACATGTCATTAAATTGGGCGCGGCATCGCAGATGAAACGTTTGAAGTCGGGTCGTAGTAGTTCCTGTCAATAATATACTTCCATGTTCAAACTTATTTAACTTGAAAACGAGTTCATGGACCCCTCTTTTTTTAAATGACATTTGGTGTGATTACGTAAGAAGATTATGTGTGCCAATTTTCATGAAAACGTCAGTAGTGCAATTTTTTTTTTAATTTGATAAATATACAGCGAAAAATATGTTTATTTTTTTACATTCGTGAACATTTGATAAATTTGAGTTATTTGAAAAACAAATTACACAAATTTGAAGGATATTTATATAAACAGAATTTACAAATACTTTAGCGAAAAACAGCTTGTGTTTATCTTTTAAAACAAAACAAAAAGTTATGTATTTCTGTCGAAAGGAAAAATACGTCCATAAATAAAAATTTTGAGCATCTATATAAAATTTCGACTTCATTTTAAATTTACTCAAAAAGTAGCACATGAAGATACATTTTTTATTACATATTTGATTTAATGAAGCAAAAAATAGTATTTATGCAAATTGTCAGCAAAATTTCAATATGGGATCAAAACTGTATCGTATGGCCTTAAGTAGTCAAAATCAGACTCAGAATAATTGCAAGAAATACAACATATAAAAGGGATTTATGAATTAGTTATGTACATCCAGAGACATATGTCTCTGGTACATCCTTGGTCAATAAAAAAACGAACAACATTGAAATTAAGAAATGTTGCAAGGCATTGATTTGTTTTTGTTTGTGTTTGCGTCCGAGTTGGTTCGCATGATTTGATCAGGTGGCATGAAATAAAATAACAACACTACCAGTAATTATGTTTTATGGTCGGGTGTAACGGATATGTTAACTTGTACCGTGACTGCACAGTTTTCAGTTTGGTGATTCTATTTACACTTCTCCTGTTTTACATAAACATATTTCAGTAAGAAAATCTTTTGCGAAAATTAGGCCGAAATTGGACATATGTTTGACTTATATCATTATTTGTTTAAATAAAAAAAAAACATTTTAAGTGTATGTCAATTTGTAACTAATTTGAATAAGCATTTTCAAGAATTTCGGATGATTTTGATTGTTTAAAAATTATGTATCATGTTTTTTGTCTGTTTTTTTCTTCTTTTTGGTTTATAAGAAAGTTGTTATTGTGTGTGCATGTGTATGTGTATTTTACTACCTATGACCTAGTAAGATCTTGAAAATTTGATCTGATCTGAGACTTCTATAACACATATAACATGTGTTATAGTAGTCTCAGATCTGATGAAGTATTATATGCCTCACGGGAATAACAGATTATTAATGATTTTTTTTTGGTCAGAATTATATATTTTGTTGGCTTACCTGGATTCGTACGTTTTCCTGTTCTATTCTTCGAGGGTTTAGATCAAGGACAAGTGTTTAGATTGACCAGTACTTAATAGATTGCTCGCTTAATTTGGTACGTACTGAAACCCGGACCGGACCGGACTCCGGACCCGGACTTTGGTATGAAACCCGGACCCGGACCCGGACCGGACGTAAAAATTATGAATTTTCTTAGAATCACCTTTTCTTTTTTTAATCAGGAGAAGGAAGATAATTTTTTGAGAACTGTAACACAGTACATTATAATAATGATAAGATAATCAAAGTTTGCTCTTACTCTTGTATAGTCTAGAAGAGAAGACAAACATGCAAGTTAGCCTTGCAATGATTCTGTATCTTCAATTTACAGTTGTGCAATTACTTTTAAAAAAAAATCATACATACAGTGTGAATGTTTACAAATGACTTTAAAAAACATGGAAATATTTTTTTTATAAATTATAGGGAGAAAGTGGATTTTCTTAGAATTATTTTTTCCGGTTTTTATTAAAATTATTCAGAAGGAAGTTAATTTTGGCAGAAATAAACAAGATGCATTACATGTATAATAATTATGAAAAATAATTAAACCTGTATAACCGGCCCCATATACTGATATATACCGTGACAGTAGTTTATATGGACAGCAGTGACGCGATGCATGAACACGCATTACGTAATTGTGTACTATATGTGTTTTAAAGTCCGACAGGAAATCACTAGAATACCTGGTCATGTCACCTCACAATAACTCTGGCAATAATTCCGTTAGTCATACTGATAATCAAATTAGGGAAGGACCGAATCATAACAAATGTATTACATAAAAGTGTTATGAACAAAATGATATCGTGAAAACTGTTGAACTATGAAATTATTTTAAAAAAATAATCTTATTTATAATCCCATACATGTATTTGAATCATAAACTTAAAAAAAAACCAGTTTAAAAACGACTGACTATAGTTGGCAGTAGTCCTTTTGTGACAGTTAATGTTTTTCAAGGGTATCATTTGCGCCATTTTTTCTTTCAAATATATCAATTGCGCCAATATTTGGAAATTATTTGCACCAGTTTACTCAAGTTGTGATACATTTGTATCATACATAATAACGGTAGACAAATATTTGATGATAGTGCGTTGGTTTCACCATCCGTAAGTGCTAAAATCCCATCTACCGAAAGACGTATGTCAGACGCTACGCACGGTATTGGTGCCACTTAGCGTTACACGACGTTCCTAATAAAACGACAATTTTGACGTTGTTCCACGGAAAGTTTCAAAGGTTGACCTTATATTCTACTCATGTGAAATGCCGCTTAAAGTACAGAGATTTTCGAAGTTGCTTCTTTATATGGTTTTATTTTTTCAAGCCGGTGCAAATACAAAATTCCATTTAATTTGAACAAAATTTTAAATACATGAACAATTTTTAATTTTTGCGAAGAATTATAGATGCAATAATAACACAAAATAACAATTTGATGTCTTGTTATATGATTGAAATATATAAAAAGAAGATGTGGTATGATTGCCAATGAGACAACTCTCTACAAGAGACCAAAATGACACAGAAATTAACAACTATAGGTCACTCTACGGCCTTCAAAAGCAAAGCAAAAGCATAGTCTGATATGAAAGGCCCCGAAATGACAACGTAAAACAATTCAGACGAGAAAACTAACTGCCTAATTTTTGTAAAAGAAATGAACGAAAGAGTCTGTTTTGTACATATTTTTTGGCGTTTTTTATCTTCAAATTGTTTTAAAACATTAAAACTTAAGTTAGTATGATGCTATGAGTGAAACAAATGCAGAACAAATCTGAGGCGAATCTCTTTACTCTTAGGACGAGCGTGCTTACAACATATCACATTGGCTGTCTTTGCTTATAACCTTAAGCAGTGACTTATACTTACATTATAATGCATATTATTCATTTTAACGTATAAGTAAGACCACAATCTTAACATCAACCACGATTTTATGGAAAACGTTAAAAATATAATATTTTCAAAAATCTCTAACGAAAAGCTTTATAGAATGAAATAACAATCGTTTCTACCAGACTTTTCACGTGTACCTTTTCTGATATATAGTCTCATCTGTCTGAAAGTTTCAAAGCCATTGTCCCCGAAGAATTCCAAATATATTCCTTTTCTCTATGTTAGATATGTTTATTGACTGTACAATCGCTTGCACATCTACTGCACAATCACTTGGAGCTTTCATACACAATCGATTGACCCAAGTTTTATTAAAAACATAGAATATGCATTTCATTGGTTGTTCCTTGTCTGTCCTATAATATTCATCTATGGTGTTTGAAATGAAAATTAATTTATTACACACAGGTGTAGAAAACTTCAAGCTAGTGTGGGGTCATGTCAGGTCACAGGCCGGACTCACCTGTTCAAGATTGTGTATTGCATGGTTGATTGCTGCTTTAGTGTCTTTTATTGATCATTCCGATCATAGTCAAATAACTACAGAAATAGAGAAATAAATGAAGAAAAAAGAAAAAGGAAAAATGGAAATACAATCTTTCAATTAATCACTTAATACAGTATATGTATATATAACTCGTATACTCCCAGTCCGGGGTTATTTCAGGTCACGGTCCGGACTCGCCTAGTATTATTTCGTTGCTTCTTGGATAAATTTCTTTTGTTAATTTTTCGATGACAATTTGATAAGATAAAAGTTGAATGAATAAAAATGAATAAGTTCGTCTCATTAAATAATGTGTTAAGTTTTATATCTCTCTCGATGTCTATAGTTTGCGAATACACCTAGTCCGGGGTTACTTCAGGTCACCATCCGGACTCGCCTATTACATTACATTTTTTCGTTAAATGTCGGATAAATATCTTATAACTTTCTTATGTATTACATGCTTGACCAAATGTCCCGTCAATATACTTTACGACAATAAACAGTTTACATACAGTTAGTCGTCGTAATGCAATACACGCAGGCATAGTAAACTTCAAGCTAGTCCGAGGTCATGTCAGGTCACAGTCCGGACTCACCTGTTCAAGAATGTGTATTACATTGTTGAACGCCCTTAAGTGTCGTTTGTTGATTTTTCCGATGACAATCGAATAACTAAAGAAATAGAGAAATGAATAAAGGAAATGTAAAAAGCAAAAAGGGGAAAAAAATCTTTCAATTAAACAAATAATTTAGTATATTTATATACAATCCGTATACTCCTGGTCCGGGGTTATATCAGGTCACAGTCCGGACTCGCCTAATATTAATTTGTTGATTCTCGGGGAAACGTCTTTTATTAATGTTTCCGACGACAATCCAATAAGGGAAAAAGTTGAATGAATAAAAATGAATAAGTTCGTCTCATCAAATAATTTGTGAAGTTTTATATCTCTATCGATGTCTATAGTTTGCGAATACACCTAGTCCGGGGTTACTTCAGGTCACCATCCGGACTCGCCTATTACATTTAATGTTTTCGTTAAATGTCGGATACATATCTTATAACTTTCTTATGTATTACATGCTTGATCAAATGTCCCATCAATATACTTTACGACAATAAACAGTTTACATACAGTTAGTCGTCGTAATGCAATACACGCAGGTATAGTAAACTTCAAGCTAGTCCGGGGTCATGTCAGGTCACAGTCCGGACTCACTTGTTCAGGATTGTGTATTACATTGTTGAACGCCGCTTAAGTGTCGTTTATTGATTTTTCCGATGACAATCGAATAACTAAAGAAATAGAGAAATGAATAAAGGAAATGTAAAAAGCAAAAAGGGGAAAAAAATCTTTCAATTAAACAAATAATTTAGTATATTTATATACAATCCGTATACTCCTGGTCCGGGGTTATATCAGGTCACAGTCCGGACTCGCCTAATATTAATTTGTTGATTCTCGGGGAAACGTCTTTTATTAATGTTTCCGACGACAATCCAATAAGGGAAAAAGTTGAATGAATAAAAATGAATAAGTTCGTCTCATCAAATAATTTGTGAAGTTTTATATCTCTATCGATGTCTATAGTTTGCGAATACACCTAGTCCGGGGTTACTTCAGGTCACCATCCGGACTCGCCTATTACATTTAATGTTTTCGTTAAATGTCGGATACATATCTTATAACTTTCTTATGTATTACATGCTTGATCAAATGTCCCATCAATATACTTTACGACAATAAACAGTTTACATACAGTTAGTCGTCGTAATGCAATACACGCAGGTATAGTAAACTTCAAGCTAGTCCGGGGTCATGTCAGGTCACAGTCCGGACTCACTTGTTCAGGATTGTGTATTACATTGTTGAACGCCGCTTAAGTGTCGTTTGTTGATTTTTCCGATGACAATCGAATAACTAAAGAAATAGAGAAATGAATAAAGGAAATGTAAAAAGCAAAAAGGGGTAAAAAATCTTTCAATTAAACAAATAATTTAGTATATTTATATACAATCCGTATACTCCTGGTCCGGGGTTATATCAGGTCACAGTCCGGACTCGCCTAATATTAATTTGTTGATTCTCGGGGAAACGTCTTTTATTAATGTTTCCGACGACAATCCAATAAGGGAAAAAGTTGAATGAATAAAAATGAATAAGTTCGTCTCATCAAATAATTTGTGAAGTTTTATATCTCTATCGATGTCTATAGTTTGCGAATACACCTAGTCCGGGGTTACTTCAGGTCACCATCCGGACTCGCCTATTACATTTAATGTTTTCGTTAAATGTCGGATACATATCTTATAACTTTCTTATGTATTACATGCTTGATCAAATGTCCCATCAATATACTTTACGACAATAAACAGTTTACATACAGTTAGTCGTCGTAATGCAATACACGCAGGTATAGTAAACTTCAAGCTAGTCCGAGGTCATGTCAGGTCACAGTCCGGACTCACTTGTTCAGGATTGTGTATTACATTGTTGAACGCCCTTAAGTGTCGTTTGTTGATTTTTCCGATGACAATCGAATAACTAAAGAAATAGAGAAATGAATAAAGGAAATGTAAAAAGCAAAAAGAGGTAAAAAATCTTTCAATTAAACAAATAATTTAGTATATTTATATACAATCCGTATACTCCTGGTCCAGGGTTATATCAGGTCACAGTCCGGACTCGCCTAATATTAATTTGTTGATTCTCGGGGAAACGTCTTTTATTAATGTTTCCGACGACAATCCAATAAGGGAAAAAGTTGAATGAATAAAAATGAATAAGTTCGTCTCATCAAATAATTTGTGAAGTTTTATATCTCTATCGATGTCTATAGTTTGCGAATACACCTAGTCCGGGGTTACTTCAGGTCACCATCCGGACTCGCCTATTACATTTAATGTTTTCGTTAAATGTCGGATACATATCTTATAACTTTCTTATGTATTACATGCTTGATCAAATGTCCCATCAATATACTTTACGACAATAAACAGTTTACATACAGTTAGTCGTCGTAATGCAATACACGCAGGTATAGTAAACTTCAAGCTAGTCCGGGGTCATGTCAGGTCACAGTCCGGACTCACTTGTTCAGGATTGTGTATTACATTGTTGAACGCCGCTTAAGTGTCGTTTATTGATTTTTCCGATGACAATCGAATAACTAAAGAAATAGAGAAATGAATAAAGGAAATGTAAAAAGCAAAAAGGGGAAAAAAATCTTTCAATTAAACAAATAATTTAGTATATTTATATACAATCCGTATACTCCTGGTCCGGGGTTATATCAGGTCACAGTCCGGACTCGCCTAATATTAATTTGTTGATTCTCGGGGAAACGTCTTTTATTAATGTTTCCGACGACAATCCAATAAGGGAAAAAGTTGAATGAATAAAAATGAATAAGTTCGTCTCATCAAATAATTTGTGAAGTTTTATATCTCTATCGATGTCTATAGTTTGCGAATACACCTAGTCCGGGGTTACTTCAGGTCACCATCCGGACTCGCCTATTACATTTAATGTTTTCGTTAAATGTCGGATACATATCTTATAACTTTCTTATGTATTACATGCTTGATCAAATGTCCCATCAATATACTTTACGACAATAAACAGTTTACATACAGTTAGTCGTCGTAATGCAATACACGCAGGTATAGTAAACTTCAAGCTAGTCCGGGGTCATGTCAGGTCACAGTCCGGACTCACTTGTTCAGGATTGTGTATTACATTGTTGAACGCCGCTTAAGTGTCGTTTATTGATTTTTCCGATGACAATCGAATAACTAAAGAAATAGAGAAATGAATAAAGGAAATGTAAAAAGCAAAAAGGGGTAAAAAATCTTTCAATTAAACAAATAATTTAGTATATTTATATACAATCCGTATACTCCTGGTCCGGGGTTATATCAGGTCACAGTCCGGACTCGCCTAATATTAATTTGTTGATTCTCGGGGAAACGTCTTTTATTAATGTTTCCGACGACAATCCAATAAGGGAAAAAGTTGAATGAATAAAAATGAATAAGTTCGTCTCATCAAATAATTTGTGAAGTTTTATATCTCTATCGATGTCTATAGTTTGCGAATACACCTAGTCCGGGGTTACTTCAGGTCACCATCCGGACTCGCCTATTACATTTAATGTTTTCGTTAAATGTCGGATACATATCTTATAACTTTCTTATGTATTACATGCTTGATCAAATGTCCCATCAATATACTTTACGACAATAAACAGTTTACATACAGTTAGTCGTCGTAATGCAATACACGCAGGTATAGTAAACTTCAAGCTAGTTCGGGGTCATGTCAGGTCACAGTCCGGACTCACTTGTTCAGGATTGTGTATTACATTGTTGAACGCCGCTTAAGTGTCGTTTATTGATTTTTCCGATGACAATCGAATAACTAAAGAAATAGAGAAATGAATAAAGGAAATGTAAAAAGCAAAAAGGGGTAAAAAATCTTTCAATTAAACAAATAATTTAGTATATTTATATACAATCCGTATACTCCTGGTCCGGGGTTATATCAGGTCACAGTCCGGACTCGCCTAATATTAATTTGTTGATTCTCGGGGAAACGTCTTTTATTAATGTTTCCGACGACAATCCAATAAGGGAAAAAGTTGAATGAATAAAAATGAATAAGTTCGTCTCATCAAATAATTTGTGAAGTTTTATATCTCTATCGATGTCTATAGTTTGCGAATACACCTAGTCCGGGGTTACTTCAGGTCACCATCCGGACTCGCCTATTACATTTAATGTTTTCGTTAAATGTCGGATACATATCTTATAACTTTCTTATGTATTACATGCTTGATCAAATGTCCCATCAATATACTTTACGACAATAAACAGTTTACATACAGTTAGTCGTCGTAATGCAATACACGCAGGTATAGTAAACTTCAAGCTAGTCCGGGGTCATGTCAGGTCACAGTCCGGACTCACTTGTTCAGGATTGTGTATTACATTGTTGAACGCCGCTTAAGTGTCGTTTATTGATTTTTCCGATGACAATCGAATAACTAAAGAAATAGAGAAATGAATAAAGGAAATGTAAAAAGCAAAAAGGGGAAAAAAATCTTTCAATTAAACAAATAATTTAGTATATTTATATACAATCCGTATACTCCTGGTCCGGGGTTATATCAGGTCACAGTCCGGACTCGCCTAATATTAATTTGTTGATTCTCGGGGAAACGTCTTTTATTAATGTTTCCGACGACAATCCAATAAGGGAAAAAGTTGAATGAATAAAAATGAATAAGTTCGTCTCATCAAATAATTTGTGAAGTTTTATATCTCTATCGATGTCTATAGTTTGCGAATACACCTAGTCCGGGGTTACTTCAGGTCACCATCCGGACTCGCCTATTACATTTAATGTTTTCGTTAAATGTCGGATACATATCTTATAACTTTCTTATGTATTACATGCTTTATCAAATGTCCCATCAATATACTTTACGACAATAAACAGTTTACATACAGTTAGTCGTCGTAATGCAATACACGCAGGTATAGTAAACTTCAAGCTAGTCCGGGGTCATGTCAGGTCACAGTCCGGACTCACTTGTTCAGGATTGTGTATTACATTGTTGAACGCCGCTTAAGTGTCGTTTATTGATTTTTCCGATGACAATCGAATAACTAAAGAAATAGAGAAATGAATAAAGGAAATGTAAAAAGCAAAAAGGGGAAAAAAATCTTTCAATTAAACAAATAATTTAGTATATTTATATACAATCCGTATACTCCTGGTCCGGGGTTATATCAGGTCACAGTCCGGACTCGCCTAATAGAGATGACCAGGATATTGACGAACGAACGTACGAAAGCGTAATTTGACGAATCGTACGAAGCGGGAGCGGTAGTTTATACATATTAATGAATTAATTTAACATAAAATCGTCGAAGTGAAAGAAATTGCATGGTTCTGCATATAGTTTAAAGAAATATTACTTGTGTTTAAGCTTACTCCAAACATTAATAATTTAATGTTTGCTACAATAGAAAACGGTGCACTCGATATTCAAGACTTTGCTACAAAATTTGAGGCAAAAGTGTTTTTAGGGGGTATAAACGGGCGAAAGCATATATATCAAAGTTTACCATTTTGATATAATTTATCTTTAGTTTTAAATCTTGTTTTCTTTTCCGAAATTTATCTATTTTCGGTGGCGTATGCCCCTAGACAAGCCAGATAAGGCTGATCATCAAATCAAAGAAATAAGTTCCTAAATTTTATTTTTTTAAATATTTTGCATGTCGTAAAAGGGGATGCTACAAAAATAGAGAATGAAGTTTATTACTAGTGTATTGATACTTTTGATAATCAAAGTGCAGTTGCATCTCTTATGGTTATTACATTTCCCGCTCATTTAATTAGTTTATTCATTATAACTGCAAATTTATACGAATATAAATGAGTTAACAGACTGCTATTATCCAATATACCACCTCATAGGAGGTGAATACTGGTGAGGGTCCAATCTTTGAGTGCTAAGGGATATAACCCTAGAAATATTGGATTAGATCATCCAACCCACGCACAAAGATGAACCTAAAGTACATTTCAACTGGCTGAGTATCACATTATGGCATAAAATTAATCAAAAAATCAGACAATATAAATAAAACATCATTTTGAAATGTTGGTTTAGACATTCTTGAGTCAATTGCATTGTGTGACATGTGTCCAACTGCCATGGCTTCATGTGAAAATCGACAATTTAGGACAAAGCTCTTTTTTCTATTATAGTAAACATGTAATTACCGGAAATTAACTTAAAGCTATTTTGGACCTATTTTTCTAAATCAATGGGTATATTACTAAACGAAATCCTTCCACATTTCAAACGTCAAAAATAATAACCTATAGACTTGAAAGGCTTTTTATTGGGAAGAACCGAAATACATCGTTTTCTCGCCGAAACTCAAAAGTGAAGACCTGTTACTTTGGGAAAATTGATGGACTGCAATATAATTCCTTCATGGAGGTGTGTAAACGAGGATCTACCGACCCACCAACTTTTACGTGTATCTGAAATCAATTTTAAGGAGTTTCGATGCTAAAGTTTATATTGGAAAGATTAAAATTCCAAAGTGCACTAACACTTATAAAATATTTTCCCAAGGTTACTGGTCTTTGGAACTTTGGAGTATCTGTGACAAGTTGCATACTATATACATTCAAACTTTTTAGTTCCAAAGGGACTCTAATAGATCCCAATGAACCCGAGCATCCTATCTACTTTGAAGTTTCATATCATTGTCAGGAGCTGTATAAAGTTAAGACAAAATACACATGCAGTGGGAAGGGAAAAACAGATACACAAACCGACAAACATACGGATTCCTATACTATATACACAAAACTTCGTTTGCATGGAGGGAAACTTAGTGCATAATTTCATTGAGGGGCCAGCTGAAGCCCACCTCCGAATGCAGGATTTCTCGCGGAATAGAGGACCTTTGGTGGCCTTCGGCTGTTATCTGCTCCTTGGTCGGGTTGTCTTTTTGACATATTCCCATTTCCATTCTGAATTTTATTAATAAATAATTTTTGCTGATTTTATTTTGTGACAGCGGTCCAGGTTTTTGCCTAATGGTGAAAGGAGAATATGTCTAGAAATTACAATAAGGCTTGCAATTTCAAGGGACCATTTTGATTATTTTTTGTATTGTTATTTTGTGATAATTTAAAGGAATTACAGCCGATTGCAATACACGCAGGTATAGTAAACTTCAAGCTAGTCCGGGGTCATGTTAGGTCACAGTCCGGACTCACTTGTTCAGGATTGTGTATTACATTGTTGAACGCCGCTTAAGTGTCGTTTATTGATTTTTCCGATGACAATCGAATAACTAAAGAAATAGAGAAATGAATAAAGGAAATGTAAAAAGCAAAAAGGGGAAAAAAATCTTTCAATTAAACAAATAATTTAGTATATTTATATACAATCATATGAGCAAATTCCATACCGGAAAGCAATAATGAAAGATAAACAAATGCATTACACATCAACAAACGACAACCACTAAATTGCAGGCTCCTGACTTGGGGCTAGGATGAAATTTGAAAAAAGGCAATGCAGGAGTTTTGAGTAAAAAAAAAAGGCAGGATGAGCAACTTGGCAAAAAAAAAAAAGAATTTAATTTGCTTTCATTGATAATAAAAAGATTTTATTAATTTCCATAAAACAATAACGACAAATGAATTATTATATATCTCTTCCTTACTTAACTTTACTCTTTTTTGTTCAATTTTGCGCTCGGAATGCTGATTTTTTTTTAATTTATATATATACTGTAACTTATTATATGACAGTAATCTTTAAAAAAAAACCGAAGTGGTAAAAAAAACCACAGTCCGGGTCCGGCATTCAGTCCGGGTCCGGCGGCCAGTCCGGGTCCGGGTCCGGGTTTCATACCAAAGTCCGGGTCCGGAGTCCGGTCCGGTCCGGGTTTCAGTGCGTACCGCTTAATTTGGGAAGACCACAAATTACTAACCGACGGTCACGGTGGTGATTCAACAATCATACCGCCAAAACCATGTCATGGCCAGTGGATAATAACCACGTGACATTCAAATATATATCAGAACTTATTACTTCATTTTGTTTAAAACAATTATTGGCATTCTCTGAGACTATTAAAATACTAATTAGTCACAGGCATCTGAAGGATTTGTATAGTTACTTAATTACTATACAAATCCTCGGCATTCAATTTCTATACTTCACCAGAGACATATAATACCAAGGATTTGTATAGTGACTATACACATGTGTGTATATATGTCTCTGACTATACAAATCCTTGATAATACATAAAAAATTATATTATATGTCTCTGACTTCACTAATTATAACAGGAACATATAGATTTACTGTTCCCAGATTATAATAATAACTAATGATCATTATTTTAGAAGTTACAAAATCCCTTGTTCCACAAACAGATTAAGAATATTCTTGTTCAGATTTCGTAATTTGGAATTTGACAGCTAATAAAATGTTGCGTAATATTTGTTCGGAGTCAAGTGCTTATTTTGGGTAAAAGTGAACGATAGGATTTTCCCTATAACCTCGTTTTCATCTGTCAACACACAGTTCAAGAAATGGTTGCATCAACATTTGGGTTATGTAAGTTTCATTATAGGTGTTATAGAGCATCTGTAACCTATCGTATTCAATTATTTGTGACAGTTGTTTACTGTATTCTTAAGAAAGGTAGGCCGGACTGTCTACAATTCCGGTCAGTGTGGAAAAAGCGGCTCTTGGCCTATAACACATTTCCTTATAATTTAGACATTCTCTGGTTTTATAATCTATTATCTAGCTTATGCAACCGCTTAAAGTAAGTTAATAATATCAGCTAACATTATACATTCTAATTTTTCAATTGTGCTACACCTCTGCAATATCATAAAATTCATAAATAGTGAAATAGGTTAATCAGTTAATTCAAGGCCATATATACATGTATAGTGTATCTGTATCTGTATCTGTATTTCCCACTTGTGTAATTAGGATGGGTACGTCACAGATTCCTTTCGGCTATTATGTGACGGGTTGGTCTGCGCACAATTAGTCGCGCTTACTGAGGAGTGCTGATTTAAACTCCTCGGTAGTAGTGGCGCACACTACTGAGTCTTCCAGATGGTTCCAGTTTATTGCAGTGCGCACAAAAGTAGAGTTCTTGTATTGTTCTGTCTTACTGGTTGGAACTATGACCGCACGTTTGTTGTTGCGGACTTGGTGGTCTATAATGTTTTTTGTTACAAAGTTATTATATGTTGTTGCTTTGATTTGTCTCTTTGGTCTATGAAATTGGATTAAATCGTCGGGAGGAAGCGCTGGTATCTTCCCCTCAACCACTTTGAAAAAGAAGATCAGTCGTTGTTGTTGGCGTCTTGATTGTAATGACGGGAGTTGAAGTTCTTTTAGCATTTTTGTCATACATCCTTCCTCTCTTGATTTGTAGTCTTTGGTAATGAATCTAGCACCTCTCTTTTGTATGGATTCTAGTTTGTCAATGTCTTTTTGGGTATATGGGTCCCAAATAATTGATCCATACTCCATTATTGATCGTATGAGAGCTATATATGCTGTTTTACGGCATTCCATAGGACAGTGTTGTAGGTTCCTTCTAAGGAAGCCTAGGGTAGAACTGGCTTTGTTACACGTATTTGTTATTTGTTCTTTCCATTTAAGATCTTCTTGTATTTGGAGTCCTAGGTATGGGTTGGATGACACTTGTTCAAGCGTGTGGTTGTTAAGGTTGTAAAAACGCTGACTTTTACTTTTCAGGCTAAGCATATAACATTTTTTGGCGTTGAAGCGCATACCCCAGTCGTCGGCCCATTTTTCTAGTGATTTGAGATCCTCTTGTAGTTTGTTATGGTCATTTTGGTTTTTGATTTCCCGGTAGAGCAAACAGTCATCTGCAAATAGTCGTACTGATGAGTTTACTGCATCTGGGAGATCATTTATATGACACAGGAAGAGGATGGGTCCTAGTACCGTTCCTTGGGGGACTCCGGATTCAACTGAAGCATTTCTTGAGTTTTCTCCATCAAGTTGTACTCGCATTTTTCTTTCGGTTAGGAATGAAGTTAGCCATTTGTGGATATTTCCTCTAATTCTAATTGGTCTATTTTGTGCAAGAGTCTATCATGAGGTACTGTGTCGAACGCTTTTGAAAAATCCAGAATCGCAATATCTACTTGGTTTCCTTTATCGTAGGATTGTAGCATATCATGGATTGTAATGGCAAGTTGGGTCTCACAGGAATATCCAGATCTAAAGCCGTGGTTTAGTGATGTTAATACATTATGCTTTTCCAGATGTTTAAGTATATGACGGCATATGATGTGCTCAAAAAGTTTACATGGTACTGATGTCAATGAGACTGGCCTGTAGTTTTCGGCCGCGTGTCAGTCTCCTTTCTTAAATATGCTAGAGATGTTTGCATTTCTCCAATCCTCTGGTAGTGTACCACTGTCTAGTGAGAGCTGGAATATGAGTGTTATTATTGGTGCCAGATGTTCGGCGCATTGTTTTAGTACTCTGTTTGGTATGTTGTCAGGACCAGATGCTTTGGATGGGTTTACTCTTTGTAGCAGCTTTTTTACTCCTTCTGATCTGATGGTAATTTGATGTATGGAGTCTTTTACCCTGATGTTTGTTTTGGGTAGTGTTTTAGTTGTTCCTTTTGTGAAGACAGACACAAATTGCTCCAGTAGAATTTGCGCCTTCTCCTTACTGTCGTTTATGAGCTGTCCATGTTTCTTTAGTGGTGCAACCCCTATATTGTCCTGTTTCCTTGACTTAACATACTTCCAGAAAGGTTTTGTGTTGTTCTTATTCATTCCTTCAATTATAGCGTTGTTAATATAATTGTTTTCTGCTTTCCTAATTTCTCTTTTGCATGTTTTTTGGAAATGGCAGTAGTTTGTCCATGATTTTGTTCTTTTGGCCTGGTTATACAAGTTTTGTTTTTTCTTCAGCATCTTTTTGATCTTTTGTGTTATCCATGGTAGTCTGTTGTTGGACTTGACTATTTTTGATGGTATGTTTTTACGATATATATCTTCTTTATTTTATTTATAGTGTGTATAATAATTTTTAGTCCCATGCAGGTAAACATTTATACACATGTAAGGTGTACATGGATTATATAGGACACCAAGCTTCATCTGGTTATATCATACCATGTGACAAATCTGTTGTGTTACTGATACATAATACCCATCACCTAAAAGTCTGATTCATCTCTGTTATTAATTTTGAATTAATTTACAGGAATCTTTTGCCACGAAGTGCCTCGTTGTTTATAGTTGTGACACAGTTATTTAAGACAGGACCACCAACAGCTAGCTTCTTTTCTATGGGAGAAATGTCATCAAAGATCCAGATGCCTCAGAAGGATGAAGCCCTTGCAGGTAAAACCACCTACATGTGCAGTTATATATACAAAAAAATATAAGTATTAATTTTTCATTATAATAGGTTTCCTAGTCCAATTGTTATTTGTCTGTCCCTATCATACGAAAAAACTGATTTTGCTCTACACAGGAAAATTTTGATCACATTCTCATGAAATTCGGGTGAAATGAAATGTAATAGGATTTTAATTCACTCGAACAAAATTTGTCTGACTGACTACTTAAATTAGGCCTTGAATCAACATACTATATACATGTATACAGTTTACCAGCTAATGTTTTAGTGTAACTAGTTGTCTTCAAGTTCAACTGTAATCATACAGTAATAGCTAGTCTTGTTGAAAAGTTTCAAGAAAAAAAACCCCACTTATTAATGGTAAAGATAGAATATCTATTGTTTGTGCTATATATAATGACAGTGTACTATTTATGCAACATCATTGTGTAGCAATATGTTTTAAATGAATGAACAGTAAACTTTTCTGTTTTGTGTTATAGCAAGAAATAAGGTATAGTGATCTCATTTCCCTATTCATTTTCAAAAAGCATATTTTACGATATATATCTTCTTTATTTTATTTAAAAATTGTCTCAGCTTGGTGACTTATCATTTTTATAATATTTTTTGAAAATATCACTGTGAAAATGAAATTTTTACATTTTTTTATACCCTCAGGGCTCAAACCTTTTTTTAAGTAAGAAAAAAATAGTTATCAATTAAAATCCATGCCTCCACACAAAAGATGAATGGTTTTGTTGAAGTACATTATGGAAATCTGAAAGCTTACCCTGTATACATGGTGTATTTTGATGAAATTTTCTTTTTAAGGCAGACCAGAGAAAATGGCAGTATCTCCCAAACATGCAGTTAATGGTAACACTATCAAAGAACCATTCCCTGAAGGCATGGAAATGGCAATGTTTGGTAAGTACAGTAAAGTACATGTATTACAGACAATGTAAAACTTCCATGATAAGTTCTTCGGTTATAAATGGGTATGGGTGTTAAGCAACAGTGCTTTTTTCTCAAACATGTTTTTGTTTCACTAATTGTAAGAATAGAACTACAAGTAAGGTCATTATTTATAAAAATTATGCCCACAATGGATTAAAGTTATTGAAAAAAAGCAGAACCCTATTTTTATTAAAATGACCTATCAGGTCATAATATGAAAATTAAGAAATAACTATATAGTACGAGGTTTGCATTAGAAAAATTACATGATGAATAATCAAACCATTTAAGACAGATATGTTGATACATTTGAATTAGGTTGACAGTAAACAGTGTGACCAATTGGAAAAGAATGCATATCATAATGCTGAAAATAAAAAGTTTTTAATTCTATTTTTAGGATTGGGATGTTTCTGGGGAGCTGAAAGAAAGTTTTGGAAACACAATGGAGTATTTTCTACTATGGTTTGTGTTTATGATTAGCAATTGTTAAAAAAAGATTCAATCATTGTTAATGTCATAAATTTTTGTTTTGATGTAACACTACATGTATTATGTGTTGTGATGTTCCCTGTCAAAGAATGGCAAATTTCAGTCACTATGGTCATTATAACAGATTGTCTCTTTTATATAAAAATAAGTTGATGTGGTCTGATTTCACGCGAGAAACCCTTTTTTCAAGAGTGCAATTGACGTGGATGTAAGCATCAAAAGGTCACTTTAGTGACTATATCATGTATACTGCCACGTTTTCACCCCTTACAAAACATTGTTCAAACTTATTTCCAAAGCAGACATTTTTAAAATTTGTTTAGTTTTCCCCTTCTCACACAATGACAATATATATGTGTGGTTCATAGAAGTGTTTCTAGTTTCTCATTTTTTATATAGATTAGACTCTTAGTTTTCCTGTTTAACACTATTCATTTTGGGGGCCTGTTGTAGCTTTCTGTTTGGTGTAAGCCAAGGCTCGTGTTGAAGGCTGTTCTTTGACGTATAATTGTTTACTTTTTACACACTGTGATTTAGATAAAGGATGTTTTATTGGCACTCATACCACATCTTCTTATCTTTAATGACATTTGAAACTGAAATAAAAAGGTTGAATTCTTTAGGAATTCTCAAATGCCACTTTGAGAGATAGGTTTGATTAAGCTATGTGTTTTTTGTTTTCAGGTAGGATATTCTGGTGGATTTACACCTAACCCTACATATAAAGAAGTTTGTTCAGGTGGAACAGGCCATAATGAAGTAGTCAGACTTGTGTTTGATCCCAAGAAAACATCTTATGCAGACATTTTAAAGGTATTTGGTATAGAACATTTTCCTCAAAATTAAACTACCATTGCTTGTACTTTAAAAAGTCATCACTTTACCAATGTGGTAAACAAAAAGCTATGATACAGTCACACCTGCTTAAAAAGATCACCTGTATTCAGCAGAAATTGTTTTCAAAGACCATTAATTCGTCAACTTCTAATGAATATTATTGTTCCAAACCAATTGCATTAAAACATGTTTTCTTGCTTTTATTTCATTATGGGTACCAATTGTCTTAATAATACACATACTTAACAGAGCCTGGTTTTTTTTAAAAGCCTGACTGAATTCAGTCCAAAAAGGAACTTCGTCAGAGGCAGAATGGTGGATTAATGTTTGCACCCTATTTATATAGATATGGTAACCGGCGGTTCAGAGTCAATAAATGTATACCTCATTGAACATACACTTCATGGTTCATCTATATCCACATAATCCACGGAAATTAGAATCCAACGTAGAATAATGAATCTGCAGTAACTCTAAAAATTTTGCTAGAACATTGTAAATCTAGGTTGCGGAGATTGAACATATTGATTACTGAGTCTCTAACATTTTAAAATCAATACAGGTACCATAATTATTTTCTTCTGTTTCAGTTATTTTGGGAAAGTCACAACCCAACACATGGAATGAGACAAGGAAATGATGTTGGCACCCAGTATAGATCAGGAATCTATTACTACGGGGAACAGCAAGAACAGGAAGCTAAGGAATCTCGTACAGCCTATCAAAAACTGTTAACAGAAAAAGGCCATGATAAAATAACAACTGAAATATTACCTGCTGAAGAGTTTTACTACGCTGAGGACTATCATCAACAATATTTACATAAAAATCCAAACGGATATTGTGGACTAGGGGGCACTGGTGTTTCATGTCCTATAGGTCTGTTTGCAAAAAAGTCAAATGCCAAAGAAGAATTGTGATTTAAGTCTTTTTCTCCAAAGAATTTACATTCATATCATAGTTATTATTTCATGATTAATTAACTATAATATTATCATAATAAAAAGATGAGTAGTACCATTAAATTCACTACTACAAAAAACGTCCCAGAATATATTTTCACACAATAGCAATACCAATATTTTGAATTGTTTGTACATGTATAATGCAGATTAATATGAACATAAAAGCAAACTGAACATTTTAAAAAATCAATGGATTTTGATGTACCATCTGCTTATTTATGACATTTTATTTTTAGTTGCATTGTTAATTCAGGTACTAATCTTTTTGGGGTATTTTTTATCAGTGTTCAGATTTTGTAATTGATTTGGATTGTAATTTTAGTGTATGTTCTTTGTGATTGCATACTATCTATCAGTGATAGAAAAATATGTATGAGTACTGAAGAAAACTATTTGTTTTTACATTTTCTGTATTTTGTTATTTACTGCGTATTAAACAGGCATTAATTTATTCGTAAAATAAAACAAATCAAAACATCTATACTTCATGTCATTGAATATTTATGAATGTAATAAAAGTAAGAAAATTGAGAATGGAAATGGGGAATATGTCTTATACATCATACATCACCCAACCAAAGAGCAGAAAACAGCCCAAGGCCATTATTGAGTCCTCAACATAGCGAGAAAACCTAGGAGGAGGGCTTTATTAGCATTATTAGGATGGACTACTTTTGTACCTTTTATTCATTTATTGGTTTTATTTATCACAAAAAAAGAGAGACAGAAACAACCAGACATTTAAAACTCACAAAACACTTCATAGAAAACTTAAGACAGATCAATTTGAACACCAGCAATAGCCTTGTGATCTCAGGTATCTTATGGTAAGTAAAGATATGTTTCATAACAATCTGATGTATGAACATTGTCCTTGACCTTATTTACATGGTTAAGTGACTGCTTAAAAAAATAACTAGTATTTGACTTTCATGTATCTGTGTTCAAGGTTAAGTCAATCATTTATTTCAGAGAATAGATCATCTATATTTGGTGTATAGAATTATAAGGTGTACATATCAACCTGGCAGGGTCATTTGACCTTGGCAACATTTTCACGGTTCATTTGGTAATGTTGAGTTTTTATGGTTAACTCTGCTTCTCAGATACTATAAGGAAATGGTGTTTGTAATGATTGTAAGGGTTACATGTCTGTCTGATATAATTCATCTGACCTTGACCTCATTTAAATTAACCATTGATTATGTGGTTTGTGTGATACTTATAGTAAAACCTTTATCATGAAGACTTTCAAGAACAATTCAACTCTGTCATGTAATATAATTTTTTTTCCGTTTTCTGTGAATGAAATTAATTAGAAAATGTGTATTATGTGTATCTTTAATAACGTTTTAATCCGTCAAACATTCAGACGTGTAAACATAAGATCATTACTTACAATGTCTAGAACTAATAAGCCTATGTGACACATGACAGACAGACATAATGTTTACTCCTCACAAATACTCCACCTACACCGTACCAAAGAGATCTAATCATGAGAATGATGTAATTGTAAAAGACACCTGAGAAAGGTAAAATAATCCATACAAAATCATATATAATACTGAAGAACATACCAAATCTAACAAGAGTGCACACACTGAAATGTCTCGCCTTCTTTACTAATCATTGATATTATGTTGATAGTCCTAAGTATAAAGCTTGATTACAACTGTCACATAAACTTAACATTAACCAAGATAGCTAAACAAAGACCAATGAACCATGAAAATGAGGTCAAGGTCAGATGAACCATGCCAGGCAGACATGTACAAACTAACAAAGCTTCCATACAACAAATATAGTTGACCTATTACTTATAGTTTAAAAAAATAGACCAAAACACAAATACTTTACACTGTGCAATGAACCGTGCAATTGAGGTCATGGTCAAATAAACCTGCTGGACTGACATAAAGATCATAATATATTTCCATACACCAAATATAGTTGACCTTTGGCATATAATATTAGATAAAAAGACCAAAACTTAAAAACTTAACTTTGACCACTGAACCATGAAAATGAGGTCAAGGTCAGATGACATCTGACCGCTAGACATGTACACCTTACAACCATTCCATACAACAAATATAGTAGACCTATTGCATAAAGTATGAGAAAAACAGACCAAAACACGAAAACTTAACTATAACCACTGAACCATGAAAATGAGGTCAAGGTCAGATGACACCTGCCAGTTGGACATGTACACCTTCCAGTCCTTCCATACAACAAATATACTAGCCTATTACTTATAGTATCTGAGATATGGACTTTACCACCAAAACTTAACCTTGTTCACTGATCCATGAAATGAGGTCGAGGTCAAGTGAAAACTGTCTGACGGGCATGAGGACCTTGCAAGGTACGCACATACCAAATATAGTTATCCTATTACTTATAATAAGCGAGAATTCAACATTACAAAAATTTTTAACTTTTTTTTCAAGTGGTCACTGAACCATGAAAATGAGGTCAAGGACATTGGACATGTGACTGACAGAAACTTCGTAACATGAGGCATCTATATACAAAGTATGAAGCATCCAGGTCTTTCACCTTCTAAAATATAAACCTTTCAAGAAGTTAGCTAACGCCACCTAGCCGCCGAATCACTATCCCTATGTTGAGCTTTCTGCAATAAAAGTTGCAGGCTCCTCAAAAAACTATGCCCAAGCAAAAAGAACATTGAAATAAAACTGAGTCGAGGTCTGAGGCAACAATGACTTGCTGACAAGGTCTTGTATGGTTTTAGCCACCTCCATATCAGTTTTGGTAGATATACATTGCAGAAGGAATAAAACAAAGGCATTTAAAATTGCTAATGCTGTTACCAACATGCAGTAGATACAACAAAGTAATACCAGTTCTATAGATATCATTGCAGGCAAGACTAAAGTACCATATTAAACAAGCATTCTGTGAGTATTGCATGGCAATACAAAGTCCCATACCGGTTAAAAAATTATTGTACTGGAACAAAATGCTAACTTTGTCTATAATTTGACATGGTGTAAGCTATATAACAAATACCAAGCCAAAATTTTCAAGCATGGCGAAATAAGGCGTGGAAAACTGATTATTTGAGTGATTTTTAAGTCCAAAGACTGTATAACTCTGCACAAAATTATCAGACCAGAACAATATTCCAACGTGATCTGTAACTTGCCATGATAAAACAAATACCAAATATCAGACCAATATCTTCAAGCACGAAGAAAATAAGTGTGGAAAACTAATTTGCCAGACTGACGGATGGACAGACAAACAGAGTGCAAACCGATAGTCTCCTTCGACTTTGTCAGTAGGGGACTAAAAACAAATCTAATCATATCACTAATATATGTATAGTAGATATTTATTACAGGCAAGACAAAAGTATCATAAAAAATAAATCTGTATTGTTACAGGTATAACAAATGTAGCATATAACATAACAAAAATCTGACTAAATATTAATAAAGTTCCCTGAAATAATTTAACTTTCTTCATGATTTTTAAAAATAATTAACAATGTAAATATATCATTAACAATTTTGGCACAATTTGGTAGTCAAGATACAATGACTAATTCTAGTTATCACATGATAAACATATAGAATCCTTATTGTCACGCATATCTCATCATCAGTATTATTAGTTACATAGTGTGCTAGTGACCTAATACGGTATATATGGGGTCAGTAAATTCCATATGGGGTGAGAGCGAAGCTCGAATCCCCATATGGAATTTACTGACCCCATATATACCGTATTACGTCACTAGCACACTATGTAACGAATTTATCTTACCGACTATCTTAACGTGTGAAATTAAGACTAGTGATTCTCAAAATGAGCAAGTCTTCAATACTGTTAGCACTAAGAAAATACTTCCATTGATCATACAAAAACAGATGCCAACAATAACGACTTGTAAGGTTTAAAGGTGTTTTGTGAACTTATTTCAATCTTAATCATCAATTTCTTCGTCTGTTGAAACTTTTAAGATTTTTTATCAGTACCGTTTTGTTTTTTATAAAGGGACATAACACCACTACTAACCGTGTATGAAATAAGACCCGCCCCCTTCTTACCTTATAAGGAATATAAAGGGACGTAACTCCACTACTAACCGTGTATGAGATAAGCCCCGCCTCCCTACTAACCTAATATCAAATATACACGGTTTGCACGCGGACGCTTTTAACCAATCGTATTCCTGGAAATGTATAGGAGGTAAGATAAAATTTATTATTCAACCAAGAGTGGATCTCCAACATGTATTCTCTTCCCAACAGCAGAATCATCATGTCTTAGATGAATTCCAAAGGGAATCTGAAAAAAAACAGAGAACCATGGTCAAACATATTTATCGTGGATTTAATATCAATTGTTGGATACTAATTTATATGGATTGTGTGGGTAAAGGTGTAATTTAAATCTCTAACAGGGTAAACATTTATCTGAAGTTCTACTCATCACAAACATCAACATTTTATTGTCAATAAGCCTTCATAATCCAACAGTTAAGAGTTTTGGACGATTATTATTACATCATTTAAAAGTATGAAATATATTTGATAAAATAATAACAAAAAAGTATTCAAGACATTACTAAGCATGCATTCAAATTTCAAATTAGTGTAAAATTTTAGAATAATTTCTTACCTTCTTGCCCCTCCATGCTGCTAATGTTTTTAGAGGTTCCTTACTTCGTTCACTTGTGTCCTGATCTAGACATACCATCTGACATCTAGTACAACCACCCTGACTCTGGAAACAAACAAATAAATAAATAAAGGACAGTATATTGTTTTTATTACTGATAAAAGTTTTCTTTTTTTAAATTTGCACAGATTGACTACACTTAACAAAGGAGTAGGTTCAGTAAGAACCTTTTTTGGCCCCAAAAAATAGCAGTTTTACAAAATTGTGAAAATGTAATCTTTTAGCTATAATGCTTCTGCTACATAAATATGGGCTGTTTTTGACAATACAATGCACAAATTTCGAGTACTAGCATCATTAAGTCATGCCAAATTACTGAATTCTTCACAATTTTTGCATTTTAGTTAAATTTTAGACAGTTACGTCTGAAATAAAAGTGGCCGCATTCGTGTTCATTCATAATATTGAAATGTAAGTTGTATTTGATGATAATAAATAACATATATAAAGGTTGAGGATGAACACGGATGCGGTCACTTTCATTTTTAACAAAAACCATCTGAAAAGTGACGTTTTTTTGAATATTTGGTAGATTTTTCATATTTTAGCTTGAATTGGAGCGTTTTTAATGACTAAATCAGTTAAAATCTTTCATATTAACTAATTGAATCAATTGAAATAGACACTTTAGTGTTTAAAAAGTGTCCAAAATCTTTCATTAGATAAACATGAAATTTGAGGCCAAAATCTGTATGTTTCTATTGCATAAATCTTTTTAAAATAAAAGGGGAATGTGTCCATGGACAGCAGATGATGCCCCACTTGCATATCATATACAGTTATAAAGGGATATAACTCAAGAACCGTAAAAGGGACACTACCATTTTTGAACTTGATCTGAATTTTGTGGTAATAAGTATTGTGTATAAGTTTCATAAAATTTGGTGAGGCAAACTTAAGTAAGAAATTCAGCAATTTTTTTCATTTGTAAAGGGTGTATAACTTTAGAACTGTTTAAGTGATGCCACCAAAATTCAAACTCAATCTGTATTTTGATGTAAAAAGTATTTGTTTTTAGTTCATTTTTGTACATAAATGAGGCCCTTAGTTTTCTTGTTTGAATTGTTTTACATTTGTCAATTCGGGGCCTTTTATAGTTGACTATGCAACATAAGCTTTGCTCATTGCTGACGGCCGTACAGTGACCTATAGTTTCTGTGTCATTTGGTCTCTTGTACGTCTCATTGGCAATCATACCACATCTTCTTTTTTATATTGTGTATAAGTTTAATAACAGTTGGTTGAGGCTGACTTAAGTAAGTGAACAGAGAACATAATTTTTCCATTTGACATAATTCTAGAACAGTAAAGGGACACCACTTAAATTCGAAAATGATCTGTAATGTGTGGTTATAAGCATTGTGTATAAGTTTCATAACATTTGGTTGAGGCTAACTTAAGTTAGAGAACAGAAACGAAAAATTGAGCAATTTTTCCATTTGAAACGGGCATAACTCTAAAATGGCCAAAGTGACAGCACCAAAATTATAACTTGATCTGTTTTTTGTGGAAATAAGCATTGTGTGTAAGTTTCATCACATTTGATTGAGGCAACCTAAATTTTGAGAACAAAACCAACTTAGGGAAGTTCTGACAGACGGACATATGCCTCTGGGTTTGGGATTTTCTCACTGTATTGAAGAGTGAAGACCCATCGGTGGCTTTCATCTGTTTTATGCTCTTTGGTTGCATTGTTGTCTCCTTAACACAATCCCCCGTTCAATTCTCATATTTAGACAGACGGACAAGGGTAACACTTAATGCCCCCTTTTAAAAAGATTGAAATGAGTCAAAATCCTTATTGTCCTATAAAAACATTCTGTGTAAACTGTAGATTAGTTTCAATGTTATTCTTGATTTCTGCAAATTATAAGCCAAACTAACTTTTGAAACTTCTTTAGGTATTTGTGATGCTAAGTATAATTCCCACTTTACAAGGAGAAGAATTGGGAGATATAGGCAGAATAAGAACTATAATACTGAATGTTCAATAACTTTTTATGTGACAAGGATTTACCAACCAAGAATATCATACTTATATACTTGACCTGTATTTTATGGTTAATACCATTGTGCTTAGATCAAGAAATATTTTATCATATGATATTTTTACTATCACCTGGAAACCATAAAAATAACTATTGTTGAAAACTGTATGTTACTCTTATGATGTGTATTGGTTATTTTAGTTGTTGGGTTGCTGTCTCATTTACATATACCTTACACATCTTTTTTCATGTGTATATCATTATATTTCATCACCTGTAAGGCTGAGGTATAGCAAGTTCTGATAAAATAAAAGGCTAATATATACAATCATGCAAGTTCTTAGCGTATTACTTGTAACAACACAATGGATTAAATATTAAATTACCATGAATTTGTTATTTCCAATCTTAACTGTTGCCCAACCGTCTTCTTCAAAAGCTAGGCCACCACCTACAACAACATTAGCACGGAATCTGTTTAGCAGGTTCTCCAGTTCTGTAAATGGAAATATAGTCATTTTTTAGAGTTTTCTTGTAAAACTTAATTTCAAAGTGTTGACATGATTAGTGAAAGGCATTTACTAGTTTTTATTTAAATTTGCACCATAAATAATACAGTTTTATGATATTTTTTTCTACTTTGTGGAGTAGACAAAATATGGTGTATTGATTCATATAACAAAAACAACTTGACAAAACAAAATCAAGGGAATTTTTTTATTGCTGTACACAAAGTCACAACAAATACTTCACACCAAACTGCAATTTCATGATGGTCCCTAGCAATGTGTTATGTGTAATACCTTGCAAGATGTTGATCATATTCATTACAAAAAATGGTTGTAGACATTTTTGAACTAAAAAGTATAATTGGCAAAGTAAATTGAGAAAAACTGTCAATTATTATACATCAGTCTCAATAAGTATTGGCACTTATTTATATTAATAACCCCGAGTCCTGTAAAGCAAAGCACAAACTTGAACTGATCCTAATTAAATCAAAAGTGAGAAAATAAAAAAGCCAAAATTGGGAATGTGTCCATTGGACACAGGTGATGCACCAGCTTGCATTAAACGATATAAAGGGAAATACTCAAGAACGTTAAAAGTGACACCACCATAATTCACACTTGAGTGTTTTGTGTATAAAAGTCATAACATTTGGTTGAGGCAAATTTAAAATGTAAGGTTTAGGTAAATACCAAAATTAGGATTCTCTTCGTTCTGTTGTATTCTGTGCTGTAAATCTTCAACACTCTGTCTACATATCAGTAAATATTGGGACTCATTGGCTAAGGAAAGTTTGGATACATTTTCTGTATCTGAAAGATAAGAAAAAACATTTAAATATTCATACAGGGCATAGCTATTGTATATGCACTCATACACAAGATCTAGAGTCCAACAAAACACAAAATTGGTACCCATGAAATTAAAAGAAAAAAGAATTCATACATTTGCTAAGTACAGAAACTTATGCCAAAAAATCTTAAGATTATATTCTCTTGTAACGAATCTGAATGAGTAATTTGCCAAAATATAGAAAGAAAATTATTAAGCAAAAAAGCATATATAATATTGGTATAAAAAAAAATCCCCAAAAGTTACTAATAAAATATATTCAGAAAAAACCCTATGAAAATGTACATATTAAAATCAATGGAACTAAACAAAACACCACAAATTAGTTAAAATAACCAAATAACCATCATTTTAAATTTTTACCATCAGTTGTTTTATCCAGTTTACATTTTCTTGACCTTGTTCTATCTTGCTGAATAAGCCTACATCCTGGTTTATTTAACACCTCACTGATCCATTCTCCAACTGTATCTCCACAATCTACACCAGTTACTCTGTTTGTAAAACAAATACCAAGATCATTAACTCATCAACACACATTAATCTTATCTACTCAATACTGATGCTCAAATGACAAACTCATACAAATATAGTGTTATAAAAGTTAGATGTGTTAATATGATTGCTAATGATACAACTATCTACCAGAGTACAAATGAAGTGGATATAAGCAAAAAGTTATCATAAGCCACTGTACAGCTTTCAACAATGATAACCAGATGCTTTTTAGGGCGCAGCTTTATATGACCGCATAGTTTGAACCCTGAACAGTTGGGGCAAGAATGGGCACAACATTCATACTTGATACAGCTCTGAATTTTGATTGTGATTAAATAGTTGACACAACATAAGTTTCTGACACAGAATGAATGTGGTCTGAGAATTTAAACAAACTTAAAAATTTTAAATTGGACATTTACTTATTATGGTCCAATATCCAATATCTAAATACATGGTTAGATTCAGCATATCAAAGAACCCCAAGAATTCAATTTTTGATGCAATCAAATAAAGTTCAATTTTGGACCCTTTAGACCTCAATGACCAATTTGATAACTGGGCCCAAATATCAAAAATCTGAATACGGTTAGATTCAGCCTATATCAAAGAACCCCATGTATTCAATTTTTGTTGAAATCAAACAAAGTTTAATTTTGGACCCCGATTTAGACCAACTTAAAAACTGGGCCTATAATCAAAAATCTAAATACATGTATAGATTCAGCATATCAAAAAACCCCAAGGATTCAATTTTTGTTGATATCAAACAAAGTTTAATTTTGGACCACCATTTGGACCAACTTGAAAACTGGCCCCATAAGCAAAAATCTTAATATGTGTTTAGATTCAGCTTATCAAAGAACCCCAAGGATTCAATTTTTGTTAAAATCAAACTAAGTTTAATTTTGGACCCTTTGGACCTTAATGTAGACCAATTTGAAAACAGGACCAAAAATTCAGAATCTACTTTCACAGATTTCTATTTACTTGTACTAAGGTTATGGTGCGAAAACCAAGAAAAATGCTTATTTAGGCCTTTTTTTTTGGCCCCTAATTCCTAAACTGTTGGGATCAAAACTCCCAAAATTAATCTCAACCTTCCTTTTGTGGTCATAAACCTTGTGTTTAAATTTTATAGATTTCTATTAACTTAAACTAAAGTTATAGTGCGAAAACCAATGTGTCTTCGGATGATGACAACGACAACGTCATACCAATATAGGACCGCAAAGAATTTTTGTGGTCGTATAAAAACCCATAGAATACCGTTAGCTATGGTAGCCCTTGACATGACCTAACCTATGTAGAACAAACCTTTACTTAGTTCTTAAATACAGCAACCCGTAATGTAAAAGAAGGTCCATTTTATTTTTTTAAATTCAACAACTGTTTTCATGTAGCCACTGGTATGTTGAATTTGTAATTACTGTAAATTCAGAAAATATTGCCATGTTTTATTAGTTCCAATAATACCACTAGGTAAATAATGCAACAGTGTGAACTGCAATATGGTTTCTGATATATACATACATTTCCTGAAATGGCAATAAGCAGTCTCACAATTTTGTCCATTTTCAAAAATTGCAATCATTAATTCACACAATAATTTCTGAATTAACAGTACTTTTTTGTGTACATTTTCATACAAATGATCTAATTTACTGTTGGACAGCTATGAATCAAGAGGTATAATTGTATTAGTGTAATCCCCATGTCATACCTGTCTCCACACACTTTCCCAACACATGGTAAGATTGATTGCTGACCTTGACCTTGGTCACTGCTGTCTAAAGGTACTGTTACTGAACACATATCTGAAGTAAAATTACCAAAATCAGTCACAATATTTCAACTAATTCCAACTACAATCGGAAGTTCAAGTAAACTGATTCCCATCATTGGGAGTTAGTGCATGATATGTAAAATTTTGCCATGAATCTGACAGGTGAATAAAAACCATATTTTTTGTCATTAACAATTTATTACCTGGATACCTAAAAATTAAACATTTTCTGACTAGATCAATTTGTGGTTTGATGAGACAAAGTTTGGGTTCCCTTTTCTGACTGACAGTAACACCACTCTCTGAGACGATCATCCATTCTCTGTCAAACTTTAGTCCTGTGTCACAAATCTCCCAATCTCTTACCTAAAAGTGAAATACACAATTACATGACTCTTCATTTTCAAAATATTTTTTTTAAATGTATGTATTATAAATTGCAAACTGAATGAAGCTATTGTGGAGATATAAGATATACTGTTACAGTGAGTTGCTTATAGGTGTTACTGTAAAAGTTTACCTATAGCTCAACCTGTTTTTAAAATTGACAATACAATAGGGACATTTAAATTGACCAGTTGGTATTGTTAGATTTAAATCTACCTTGATGCTACCTGTAAAAAAATTTATTCACCTAACCCGAAGTTTCAGCATGCTTTTTTCCTGAACTTTTTCTTACCTAGGATTATTCTATTAAAAAATTGATAGGGAAGAAAATAGTTTTGGTTTTCATTGTTTTAAATCCCTGATATATATAATTTATCTATTTTTTATCTAAAATTCTAAATCAGTAAAAGATTAAATTAAATATGTATTACTATGTTTGAAAATTAAACTGTCTTTACACACTAAATGCTTCTTTAAAATTCTAACCCTTATATATAGTATTGTCCAGCTGCCAGTGAAACAAGAAATAGCTGTTCAGGTGTTTACAGTTTAAATTTTCAGATGGATATGTTGTTCATTTCTTCACATGTCCCTTCAAGATTCTCATTTTGGATTATTATTTGCAATGTTTGAAATCTTTTGGTGTCATTGTGCATACAATATTGGATTTATTGTATTTGAATTCACTTCTTAGATTTTTTATAGCAATTTTGCTTCTTAAAATGTGATGTGCTTTTTTCAAGATTTTATTGTCATGAAGGACATCAAGGAGGAAATAATTCATTCAAACTGTTTTGTGGGGCTTACATATGATGTTGTACATGTAAAATTCAAAAATAATTTTGGAGTATACCTTGCTGTGTTTTTTCTTTGAAATCTATTATAATATTAGTGGGACTTTTGTGCATAAAATGCTGTGTTCGCTCAAGGAAATTCAAATTTTCATACGATGGGATTTAGTTATGTTAAAGATTAAAAAATTTCAAAACTGGAATTCAAGTAGGAGATATAGTGTGAGTTCATCCAACATGTTTCTGTGGCTTTAAATGTGATTTTAAAAACATTCATTATTAATTTGGGATCTATTACAAACTTAAGATGATTTACCATTTAAGGTAGCACAATACAAAGATTTGCTCACTCCCAATCGGACAACTTTAAACTGATGTAATTCATTTATTCCTGCTTTATATATTATAAATGAGGTACCAAAAGAAAGAAGAAAGATTCATCTTTCAAATTGTGATAATTTCATTATGACATAATTATTACATAATTAATTATTATGTAATAAGTTGCTATATTGTGATGTCCACACTTGAATGAATTTAGCATCTTTGTTCTTCATACAATCCCAAAATATTTAATAGATTCTGGTACAACACAGCTTGACCTCCAAAACTGTGTCTCAGATTTCCAAAAACATCAATAGAACAAAATTTATACCCAATTGAATTTAGTGATCACTTATGAATTATTGTTGCAAATTTCATTGTATATTTATGAGAGAATGAAATACAATAAGAAAAATCTGAGACACAGTTTTGGAGGTCAAACTGTGTTGTGCAAGAATCTATAAAATATTTTGGGATGCTATGAATAACAAAGAAGCTAAATTCATTCAAGTATGGACATCACAATATGGCAACTAATTACATAACAATTAATTATGTAATAATTATGTCATAATGAAATTATCACAATTTGGAAGATTAATCCTTCTTCTTTCTTTTGGTACCTCATTTATAAAATTTAAAGAAAGATGAGTGGAATTACATCAGTTTAAAGATGTCTGGTTGGGGATGAAAAATCTTTGTATTGTGCTACCTTAAATGGGATCTTGGAAATGAAATAAAATGTTGAATTAATGCAGTGGATATAGTCTAATCTAGTGATAAAGTGAAAAATGAAAGTAAAATATTCTAAAATATTCCTAACGTGAGGAAATGTTTTAAGTGAATGTGAAGTTGGAAATAGTCATTATAAAATTCTGGATCAAATATTGTTTGATTTGGAAATTTATAATAGGAAATGAAATAAAATGTTTACTGTGGATATAGAAAAATCAAGTGATGTATAGTAAAAATATAAATAAAATATTACAAAATATTTGTAAAGTGAGGATAACTATTTGGAATATAGTAATGGAAATGATAAAAAAAAATTACAAGATTCTGAATTATGTATAGATTCTGCACCTGTTAAATTAGGATGTATATCATGGGAAGTTAATCAGAATTTATACTATGGATTTAGAAAAAAATCTAGTGAAGTAGTGAAAAATGAATAAAATTGGGAATTATTTAAAAACTTTGGAATTCTGGATGAGATGTCAAATATTAGTGTAAAAAAATAAATGAAATTGTTTATTCAAATATGATTTTGATGTTTCATAAAGTGAGTGAAATATTACGACTGGATTATTTAGGGTATTAAACACTGCTAGTAGTGGCTATGCAAACATTAAGATGAAATGTAGTGCATTTTAGGCCATGCAATTTTAAATAAACTGCAAGAAAATAACATATATGATATAGTCATTCTTGTTTGGCTTGATCACTCCTAATATTTTGAATGACAGTAAAATACAAAATCTCTCAATAGAATAATCCTAGGTAAGAAAAAGTTCAGGAAAAAAGCATGCTGAAACTTTGGGTTAGGTGAATAAATTTTTTTACAGGTAGCATCAAGGTAGATTTAAATCTAACAATACCAACTGGTCAATTTAAATGTCCCTATTGTATTGTCAATTTTAAAAACAGGTTGAGCTATAGGTAAACTTTTACAGTAACACCTATAAGCAACTCACTGTAACAGGAAAATTTTCTAAGCAGTTTAATTTTTTTTTTCTTTTTTTTTCTTGATAACATTTGTAATGCAAAAATAAAACACCTTATTATACATGTATCATAGAACACCAGACACAAAGATGAAGACCATACATGTCAATAGAATATATGCAGATTATTTGGTCAATCACAGTAACCAAATGAAGTCATTTGACCTATGATTCTTTACAAATCAGTATATGATGAAATATTTTAAAGCTTTGCTAGTTTATTAACCAGACAGTTTTGTCAATTTTTAAAATAATTTATCCAACCAAAACAAGAAAATATCTTTAAAATTGCTTATTATCATTCAGAAGAAGCATATAGTAAAAATTTTGATCAGAAAGTAAAAAGTCATTTGAAATAAACAGATGACTGCCTAGCATTACAATATGAATTGGACGGGAAAAAAATTATTTTCACATGCATTGATTAAACTCAGATTGTGAGTTATGTCCAAGACTTAACTTTAATAATAATTAGTTGGAAATGGTCTGAAACGTATTTAAAATTTAAACAATTATGCAAAAAAAATATTAAATTGTCCATTAAGAAATGTTTTTGTAGCATAAGGTTTGCATAAAGACAAAATATACCTTACCTCAAAAGCACCACATGATTTAACAGGATAGAGGCAAATATTTGTTACAATATGATTGGGTGGAGAAGATGCCTTCAGAACTAACTGCAAGTCTTTTGTGCAATGAGAATCTGTCTTTTGATCAGAAGCTTTGTTTGAGCATAAGGTAAGATCATATTGTTCATTATCTTGTTTTTCATTGGATATCACAGATTGCACACTAGATGACAAATAAAAATCAGACACATCTGACTGTTTCTCAGTTATCACAGAATGTAAAGTTTTATTCACAACACATTTATATTGTTTGGACTGAACATCTTGAGCAAAATTTGGTTTGTTTTTATTTTCCATAAAACAGTCACATATAAATGTAAGACAATGCTGAGCATCTTCAATGGTGGACATATAACCGAATGATATGCGGATAGATCCTGTTGGTTTACCATTTATCAGATCTCTGTCATCACCACACACATGACCTGCCTGTAGAAAAAAGATTAATCAAATTTGATTATTTAGAAGTTCCTATGATTAGTCTCATCTATTTCATGATTCCCTAAGCAATATTTGGCAAAACCATTGGTATTTTGGGTTCTCAATGCTTTTCAACTTCATAATTTTATTTATCCTTTTTAACTTTTTTGATTTGAGCACCTCTATTTAGTATTTTATAGATGAAACGCCCATCTAGCATACATAATTTTAATCCTGGTATTCTGCCATGGTGATCAGAAAATGGCTCACATGACTCAACTTAGTTCTATCTACCTACAATATTTTTGACCAAATATCAAAAATTTTCTTATCACAGAACCTGAGAAATATGTCACCAAAGTTACTGATGCACTGACAGAAGGGTGGACTAACAGAGAAATGGTCAGACAAGGTCAATGCAGAATACAAACCACAATCTAATAATGCTATATCAATAAGTGGTGAATCATATTATTATTTTCAAATAGAAGTCTGTTAGTTTTCTCGTTTGAATTGTTTTACATGTGTGATTTCAGGGCTTTTTATAGCTGGCTATGCATATGGGCTTTGCATATTGTTGAAGTACAGTGATCTATAGTTGTTAATTTCTGTGTCATTTGATCTTTTGTTGAAAGTTGTCTCATCAGCAATTATACCACATCTTCTTTTTTATATTAAAAGTTTCTATTGAAATACTGTACCTCAAAGTTATCTTTGATTTGTTCTGCAGTTAGTTGTAAGTATTTCTGACAGGCTCCTATATTACAGAAACAACCAGTCCTCAAGTGAATATTATATAAATGGGCCATTTTATCTACCTACAAATTAAGATTCATGTACAATAACAATATGTTTTTGAGAAGACTGATAAATGAAAATAATCATCATGAAATCAAAACTAATAATTTTTCAATTTGTTTCAAGTGGTGGGCAGTTTGACAAAGAAATATTTTTTGATGTGGTAAAATATGTGTCAATATTCTAAGTGGTGTATGCTTGTAATTATTTTCCTGCTATGTTATTATTCATGAGATATTTTTTATGGTTAAACTTTTCTTCATCCTCGAGTTTTCATATAGGTAAATTGTTGTCATCACTTCAGTTATCCCTAGCCTTGCTTGCTTTTATCTTTACATGGGGTATGAGTTTATTGCGAATTACAAATAATTTAATTTGATATTTTCTGCAACATTCAATACCTCAGCAAATCCAATATAACTTCCATCTGGTCTTTTAAGATTAAAGTTCACAATTGGTCCTTGCTTTGATGGGTCAGAAAAATCTCCATGGCAATAAATATCTGCTACTTGTTGACTGTTACCATGGTGAAGACTCTGAAGATAATGATGAAAGTACTGTGCCACAATAAATGTGTGTCTAGATATAGACTTCATTCCACCTATTATAAATAACAAAAGTTTAAGCATGTATACATGTATTTTTGCTTTGGATAAAATTGAAATAAATTGATACTGACGACTCATTTTAAGATCTTATCATAAAAAGTACAGGTTCCAGCCACGGCGGGGGAGGAAGTTACGATTCTTATGAATCAAATCTACTCTAACATCGTTAGGTAGATTTTATAGGCACTTTATATATATATATATTTTCTCAGAGCAAAAAGTTGATATCAACATTTTTTGGGGAAAGACTACTGTTGATATCAAATACATTTTATATAAAACGGTCAAATTTTTGTAATTTTTTGTAAAAGATGACATTGATGACGTGCTCGAGATATCAAAGGGATATTATCACAAAAACATTTTTTTTCATAATAACTATTTTTCATAACCTTTTCCTGTGAATCTATAATCAGTAGTGTCCTCATGAAGAACATGCAAAATATTGAATAGCTTCCGTATCACAGTGTTTTATGGGAGGTAATATTTTGTCTGTTAATTTTTTGATACTGGTTATTCCACAAACATGTATCAAGAACATTGACAACATGTATCACTTGTTTTTTTAAGGTAGACACTGTGTTTCATTTACCTCCAAGATTCTTAAGAGAATCCAAACCATGTCTTAATGCTATTATATCTAAAAATGGTACTGTGCCATCTTCAAACCTGAAAAATATTCAAAATGTTTCAATTACAATACAATTAATATGCTGTATTAATCTTAATAGATATAATCTAAAGGATGCTGTAGTGTAAAATAGACAACTCAATTTTCCACAGAAACTCCATAAACACCTAAAATAGTTCTACTTTTACTATGATGTTTCATAAAAAAATCTTAAACTAGTATTGGAATCACAAAGTTTATATCCACCCCTACCCTCCAACCCCTTGATTTGTTTAATTGATATCTAATTGTATTTATACTGGTAAAAGTACAAAGCTATAAAAAAAAATCTGTGAACCAATAGGTAAACATAACAAATCATTTATGAATATTAAGAATCTCTCCATAAGAGGTGAGGTTTCTAAATCAACTTTATTTTCAAAGTGCAAAATATACAGATAGCAAGCCTAATTTTGGGTGTGTGCTCACAACACACAGCAAAATAAGTTTACAATTAAACTTCTAATTACTTTATATGTATGACTCAAGCAATTATTTCCCTCCCAAAGCATCTGAACATATTGCTGATAGATTAACAATTTCTTAGGCTAATGTTTTTCCCAAACAAATCTAGAATGCATTAAATATAATTTACACTAACAAAAAAAATTGATAAATTCTTCCAAAATATGATAAAATAATTTGTATATCTATAAAACAAAATGATACAATCAATTTATGTAATTGTGTAATGACAGTTTTCTGAAAATCTTAATAAAAACAATAAAATTTGTTATCACCCATTTTCCATGACCGATAAAAGATTTTTTTAATTAGTTTTTCATTGATGCACTTTTATTCTGTTTTGAAAATTGTCATGACGACTTGAAAGTTAAAATGAAATCAAGCCTTTAATAGCATGTTTAGGTTGTGTTATTTATCAGCCGATTCAAATTAAATCCATCAAAGTCAACTAAAGAAAGCCAATTACGTAGGGGAGTTAATTTCAGGATATACTTTTATATCCTAGCATGGAAAAACAACATAATCTCAGAAATTACAATTATAGAAAAACGCTGTTGTTTAAACTTCCCTATTTTCCTTTTGAAATTCAATTACCTTACGTCATTCGCTGTATAAAAGCAGTATTAAATATAAGAGGATCAAGTATTTTTACTTGATGTTTACGTAATTAGCAATTAATCTTTAATAATAGAGAAGCTATTAGGTTTGAATTTTTCTGCATTCAAAAGATTTCCATGGTTTTGAATACTATTGATCTAAATTAAATTCTATCCATTAATTTTCAAAAATAAAAAAAGAACATTTGCGTCAGCTAAAATCGGCTTCTGTACTTCTCATCAGTATTTCTTATTATAATATGCAAGCTTCTAACAGTTAAATAGTGATTACAGTTGTATGGTTTGATTTTTCAAATTTAAATGAGAAAACCAAAATAATAATTTTTGGCAGATGTACTGAGTTAAATGTTTATCTAAAGGTTTGGAAAGTAGTCATCAGTTTTACAACTAATTGTTACCATCCAAAATATTAATGTAAATCTGAAGTAAAATTATAGCTGACCACAAGCATCCAATTCTTACAGTTTATACAAGAAATTGTTCTAACAACAAACAGCAACCATCCTCCAATGAATAGGTTTGATTGACACAATAATAGTTAGTTATCTCCCTTTGATTCCTAAGGTCTAAGAGCACAAATTATTATAGGATTACACTCGACCAATTCACTCACAGACAAATAAAAATCCTTATGATATGTGTGAGTGACTTGGTCCAGTTTTTACACCAATAAATTCCTTTAAAAAGGCGAATTCTTTAAAATTGGAGATAAGGAGTATATATTTTCAATACTCGTTACCTCTATTAATAGCACACGTAAATTGTATATCTATTTCATTGGATAGGCCTGGCGCATGAATATATTTGTTGGTTAAAGCAAAAATATGTACTCAATGAAATTTGCTATCTGATAAAAAGTTATAACTGCAAAAACTCTTATTATCATTCACACGAATGTTTTTGAATATTATTTTATTTAACGATTAACGTGCAGTGAGAATACATTTTGTTAACGTCGGTGATATTATCGCCCCCATTTTGTTTACATTGGTTACGAAAAAGAAGTTCAGTAATGCCGTCTATCGAAAAATAACCAACGTCAAGATCAACTACCAGAAGTTCTCTCGACCAATCATATCAATGTATTCACTAATATGCAAATCATATAAGAATTATTCCTTAGTAAATCACTCAAATTTATTTTTCTGACTGCTAGACTTTTTGGAACAATTCTATTCATCGCTAGTATGTACAGCATGGTCAAATAAGAAAATAAATTATTTACCTCTTCAAAATGGCAGCCAAGGGAAATAACCCAAATGACTTCATATAGAAACATATCTATAGTAGAAATTTAACTCTCCTTAATAGAGAAATGCCTCATTGTAAAGAAGGAAGTGTTATTTCAAGATATGTGCATAAACTATACAAGATATTATTGTCTTCCAATGAGTTTATCTGTGTTGTCATGCTATCACAATAGAAAAATTTTGAATGGACAAAGACATATTGGATCTCATTATAAAATTCTACGATATAGAAGTGCCATAAAAAAGTAAACCTAACAATAGTATATAATTATTTTTTTACAAAATTATGAAAAAGGAATTAATCTGCAATGAGAGAAAATAAGATACTTTACATGAATCAAAATGCTTAATATTACAGTATGTTATTGTTAAACAAAATAAGTTTTCAGCACCCTGACAGGAACTGGATATATTTGTAATTGGATTGTTTTTCTGTAGTACATACTTGGGTAGCCATAACTAGATAAGCTCAGTCAGAATTAAACCACTGTCTTTGAACAAGGGTTCATTTTCCAGTGTTGACTAGATGAAATTTCAAATAGAGAATCATTATACTATCCATTTACATAGGGGGAAACATGATTTTTCTCATTAATTTTCTGACATATCTTTTACAGAAACTGATCAAACAATGAGACCTTTACATATTAATTGTAAATAAATAAAAAATCTTTTTTTTATCCATATATTTGGTGAATAATGATTCCAAATCATTTAGGAAATATTTGAATTGAGTTATTTCCCTTTGTCCATGACTACAATTTATAGTTGATCCTATTTTTAGAACAGAGAGATTTATATAAATTTATCTTGAACAATATATCTAATATAATTAAAATAAAATTCTTGGGAGTATAATGATTATATATATACTGTAAAAGCAGAAATTTTCGTGGGGGATTTAATTTCGTTTATTTCATGGAAAGAATATATCCACGAAATTAAAACCCCCACGAAAATTTAACCTACATATAATATCACTTCCATTCAACGGAAACCACAAAATTAAATCCCCATGAAACATTATTTAGAGTCAAAACCTCGAAATTTTAACCCCACGAAAATAAATGTTTCTACAGTATACACATCATTCCTTACTTGGAAATTTTAAATATACTCTAGTATATTATGATTAATTTCTTGTCCATGGACCTAAAGAATATTTACCTTTCTGCACCGTTCATAGTGTTCTTAAAGATAGATGATGTCTGGAAAGTTACAAAAGGGTTTTGATTGCCATTAATGCAATCTTTACTCAAAGAAAAATAGGATACCTTAAAATATGCAATAATTCAATTTAAAACCCTATTACAAAATCATACTTGTTCAAATTAATTTGGCTTATATGAAAGTTAACTAGGAAAGTATGGGACCTAAGTAATAATCATGCTTTCAGTTCCTGTCGCAGATTTTTAGCAAGTCTGGTGCAAATTTCTAAGAGTACAGGAAATATTGCTTGTGAAATCCTAAATCACATGAACTCCTAACACTGTACTCCTATTTTTTTTGTTCCCCAAATTAAAAGCATTTTCAATTATCTATAACATGTCTGCTTCATCTACTTGGGCTTTCAGAAGCTCAATAATTGTATTAAGAATCAATGATTAATTCATTACAAAGTAAATAGATATATAGATACCTACTAGGCAAGTCATTCTTAGAGAAGCAGAAAAAATTTAATCAGCAAATATTAGTCAGCTGAAAATAGTTTAATTAGATTTTCATGAGAAAATAGTGACAAAAATCAATACTTCACAAGTTAACTGAATTTACCATGCTTCTGCTATACATTGATAGATATAAGAAGCTATCCTCAGGACTCATAGAGACTGGAAATAGTCTTATTTATTTTAACTAGTACTTGTCTACACAAGAAACTTAAAAAGGAGTGCTGAACATACTATCATATAAATAAAATTAAATATATTACTTCAGAAACTTAAATGCATGCATTTACTACTGCGAATCTTGGTATAATGGAAAAAACACGATATCTAATTAATATGCTATAGCAAAAATTTTATGAAGGAATATCACTATTGAATCTATAAATGCAAGTTTTCATCATTGCAAATCTGATACTGTTGCATTTTTTTGCAATAATAAAAACATCGCAATAATTTCTGAATTTGCAGATTTAAAAAAAACCTTAACAAAACAAATTGTTCGCCCCTAAATTTTCCAAAATGTTATTTCCTGCTAAAAAGTGTTTTCTGATACTAAAGTGCAACTGCCTTAATGTCAAAACTCAGTGCAAGCTAATTTAGTTTAACTAACAATCTAACTAATATCAATGTCCTTAAGTTTAACAACACTACAAAGCTGGTTCAGTAGTTCTTTTCACAAAATATATTACAAACTTAAACTTATTTTTCTTGTACGAATCTTTAGTTTGAACAAATACAGCTTCCTTAACAACCCCATGTACCAGTATGATAACTGTCACATTTTAAATCTGAATGTCGACCAATCATTTGTAGTGATAAATTGTTTGCGTTTTTCTCACCTGAACTGAATCAAAAAATTGAAAAATAATCATTATTCCCGACAATTTTGTCTAGTTGGTTATTAGTGTTGTAATTTCATAGAAGAATATAAAAATGTGATTTCCCAAATGGAACAACAGAAATCTATAATGCATTATGGCTATCATTGGTTCCAAATGAGAATCTTGGTAGCAACGCACACTATCACCCTACCTCTATATACTGGGAAGATCTGGTCTTTAAAGGGTTAAATAAGAATCAAGAATTGCCTTTTATTTAAATGAAATAATAAAATCATACAAAGGACTTTCAATATTATTCCTGACATCTTAAAGGGTCCGATTGGTCTAGGAATTTTAGAAAGGATGTGCAAGTGATTTCCCATAGCGTTAAATGGGGTCAAATGTCACCAAATATACCACTGAATCAGTTCAAAATGATTAATCTTTGATAAAGTTATCTCAATCATCAATACAAAGAAAAAGACCTTCATTTATAGTTTCATAGCACTTAGTGAGAAATTCAAACATTTATGAATAAAATCCAGAATGTTTAAAAAAAAATGCATACATTTCTTTATTTCATTCATAATTTTTTTTTTTTTTTTTCTGTAAGTGCTTAACAAACAAAACAATTGATCTTTGTTAAAGATATCTTTTTATGCATTTCTATTTAGAAACAAAACATTTTACACAAGTTCTTTTATGCATGTATCTATCTTTTATAGTTTCAAAGAAGAAGTGATAAAAAGTAAAGGTTAAAGTTCAAATATGAAAACATATGAATAATATATATAGGCAAATTTAAAATATTACACATACAGTTAACCCATATCAAATAAGACCATGCAAACTTAATTGTTATCATCATGTCCCAAATAAAGTAACAACCTTCTGGAAAATCCAATTCTACGGCTTTTAGTCATCTGTCATTTCTAAATTACAAAATAAATGAGAATCTAACATTAATTTGTTTACAGGCCTGGGATTCTATGCATTCAATATCACGGCAACTGATTGAGAAACGACAGGAGACTAAAAAACATTTTATCAACGCTGTCTTGCTGGTTTTGATCTCGATCGGTTCCTCTATTATAGTTTCATTATGAATACATTTCTTTCAATTTGCATCATGCTTCTAACAATAATGAAATTTCTAAAAATATAATATGATATTCCCATTGTGATTGACATATAGTTATCAATGATAACAGATGAATTATCTCCCCTTACAAAGCTTCGGAAGGTGATCTGTTTTAGAATGTAAGAGCCATCACTCATTAACGTCTCCAAATTAAACCATAGAAGCAGTTTTCATCAAAGACATTTCATATCCCGTAGAGAAGAAATGAAATGGTAACAAGAGGAAACTGAGCATCATATTCTCTGCGACAAACAACTTCAATTATCTGGTTCAACAGTTTTGTTTGTGCATTTTGAAAAAAATCAATAATTAATTGTTAACTTATTTTTCCGTGGAAATTGCCAATTAAGCTGTAAAAAAGATTATCTAAAGCAGACAAACACCTGAGATTGTTTAGTTTGATGGAACAGAGGAGTTAATAGCAACTTTTCCAACCTGATAAATGAATAAAATAATTTTATGAAAGACAATGACCTGAACATTTGGATGATGTAATTTTAAAATGAAATGTAACTGAATAATGACATTTTTAGACTCCACAAAGAGTATAATATGAAAGAAGAAGAATGTCGTATTCTGTAATGTCAAATTAAGTGGTTTATTTGGCAGTATGATCTTATTGTGTATTGTCAGCAGTATCTTTTGTTCTTCAATTGATCCTTATAAGTCAAATGAAATCTAAATTTAATCTACTACTACTAATTACATGACTATGTACTAGAAATTTAGTTTCACCATCAGATATGATGGCTGATAACAATTTATTATTTCAAAGTGTTATAAATAGGTCCAATGTTGATCAGCAAAACTAAATAAAACCCACATCTTGTATATCACCAAAGATTGTTCCATAGACTGTTTAGTAAGAAACCAGGTTAATATTTTACAGGAACATCCGTAAATACAACACAGTCTGTCTATTTCATGTTCTTTTATAGTAAAGATACCAATGTTGGTGTAACGGGGACAAAAAAAATTTCGCAAATTTGAGTTAACTTTCTTAGATTTTTCAGGTGAAGTTAAGGTTGATAAGATATAGTTTCAGTTTATTTTTTTAATTTTTCATGAGGAACAATCAAGTGATCTTGTGATGATAAGATCCACATAGTATAATTGTTCATGTTCATATGGAAACTTGCAGTAAGGAATAACTTCAAAGCTCATTCACATATAACTAACCTGTCAGATAAACTGGAGCGGTTGATATGGGTACATTCAGTAGGGGAGCTAACTCCAACAGTACCACCACCAAAGTATGTTTTCTTCAGAACATCTGCAGACTCATTTTTCACAAGTAAAGCTCCTGAATAATCAAAACATATTTTTGATGTCAAATAAAATCAAAATAAGATAAAATAAATAAACAGCATTCAAATATACATTTCCAAGGGGAATAACTGCTATAAAAATAGTTTGGACACATGAATTTCATAAAAATCTAAGTGAATCTCGCCACATTATGTATTAGCCAGCTGTCCAAAGTCAGATGATTGTAATTCAGTGACCATCATTGGTTGCTGTCTACAAATTTTGTTTTTGTATTATTATAAATTAGGCCATTGTTTTTTTCTTATTTGATTATTTGATACTTTATCATGTTTTGGTCTTTTATAGCTAACTATACACTACAGTATGGGTTTGGCCAATTTTTCATGGCCTATATTGACCTAAAGTTGCTTACAGAAATTTCATTTGGTCTTAAGTGGATAGGCCTCATAGCGATCATACACATGCCTTATTTTTTTTAAAGTAAGAGTGATTACAATGTAATTTCCGTAATATTAACATTTCAGTTTTTGACTGCCATGGAAATAATTGATCTGCCCCAAAATTTGAACTCTTCCAGAAATCTTACATAATCATTTGATATCAAGTTTCCTAAAAATCCTTTAGAAATATAACTTGAGAGCACTTCTTATGCAATTTTCCATATAATTAACATATCCAAGGGGCACAACTCCTCTCATTACAGTTGATTGGACTAATTTCCTAACTAATCAGACATTACTGAATAAAACTTTGATATGAATGTTAGAAAAGGCAGACAAGAAATGTTGGGTCTTTGCAAGTCATGAAATAGGTTTGGATAGGCACTCATATGGGTGCACCCATGGATGTTGTGGTTGGGCAAAACGATGCAGAGATGGATAGGCTAATTATAAGAATGAGTGAGGATATAAAATTTGTGACCAAACAAAGTGGTATCAATTGCACTTTAGTTGTCAGAAGAAACCTAGTCCAAATAGTTATGACATCTTGGAAGGCTATTTTAAATGGAAGGCGTCAAAGAAAAAACAAGAATGTGTCCTCAGTACACGAATGCCCCACTCGCACTATAATTTTCTATGTTCAGTGGACCGTGAAATTGGGGTAAACCCTCTAATTTGGCATTAAAATTAAAAAGATCATATCATAGGGAACATGTATACTAAGTTTGAAGTCGATTGGACTTCAACTTCATCAAAAACTACCTTGACCAAAAACTTTAACCTGAAGCGGGACAGACGGACGAACGAACGAACAGACGAACGAATGGACGCACAGACCAGAAAACATAATGCCCCTCTACTATCGTAGGTGGGGCATAAAAATATAATAGCCTTTTAAGATGCCATAATTATTTGGAATAGAAGAGACCATACATAAGTCTCTTAGGCTATTTAATAACACTATCACATTTTGTGACAGTACCTATTATAGTCCAAATCAGACTAATATAACCCAATAAAATATATAAATGTAGTCTCTTTGAATGTTATCTAAAACAATTAGTTTAAGATGGTTTTTACAATTGCTGGGATGTCTCAAATTTTGACTGTTTTAACTGGTTTTATAGTGTATTTGTTATTCATACATACTGTGGATTCATTATTTTTTGTGAGAAACCTTATTTTTATGGATTTCATTTGAAAGTTAAGTCCTAATTAACAGTGTTAAGTGAATGTTGAGTGCTCACAAACATGTTTAACCCTGCAACCTTCTTTAAGCGCAGGACCCAAGGCAAGTTTTTAATAAGTTTTTATTTTTCTTGGTTTATAAATGTCATATTTGTTTTTCAAATTTTTGTTATTTTGGAAAATTAGGCTGTTATATTTGTTAATTGAATTGTTTCATATTTTTCATGTTGGGACTATACAGCATGAGTTTTTCTTATTGTTGAAGGCTGTATGGTTGCCTATAATTGTTAATAAATCCACTTCATTTGAACTTTGGTGGATAGAAACTGTTGTCTCAGTGACAATCATACCACATCTCCTTATTTTTATATACAATTTCCATATATCCATAAGCTTTTTTATGCAAAATTTTTCAAAGCTGTGAAATCCTGGAAAAGTACAATTTGTTGTCTCACCATGAATATAGGCATCAATTAACATTATATCTATTCATTTATATATTTAGTAGTTTAATGTGACGTCCATCATAGTCCACTAGTGAACATGTTTGTTTAGGGGCAAGCTGAAGCACGCCTTCCGGTGCTGGATTTTCTCGCTGTAGTGAAGACCAATTGGTGGCCATCGGCTGTTTTCTGCTATACGGTCAGATTGTTGTTTCTTTGACACATCCCCATTTCCATTATCTATTCATGTATAGATATCCTTTTACCTGTTCATCTAACACATCAGCATCAGAAACTTTGTATCAGTAGAAACAATAATTACATAAATCACATCTTCCATCTAAGATAGGATATCAATGATACATGAGCACTGAAGGAAATCAATGGTAGAACTAACCTTTATCATATATTGCACTTTTACAGAGCATATAAGTACATATAATGTAGTATTGAAAGATACATCAATTATATTTTTTTTCTCTTTGATTTACCAGTCTGCATCAACTATTTACAAGAGTTTTGTATATCTTATACAACACAATGTAGCTGTACCCTAATGTAAACTATGATAAGTATACAGAGATAAACAGAACATAATACAGAGGAAAAATGTGTATCATATGTTGTACCAATCTAAGGACCAAAGGCATGTGCACTGATATTGATTTAACTTATATCCCTTATCCCCTAGAGGATACCGAAGTCAAATCCCCCACAAAAAAAATTAAAAAAAATTATTCTGCTGTTAAACTGGAACACAAAGTTTATCTAATGAATGTAAAATAGACAGAATACAAAAAAAACCAAAACAAATAAAAGTTGGTATTTCAAATACTCCTCAAATAACACACTTGTAGGAAAGTAAAAATAATTAATTCTTTTAGCTCATAGCAGAGATATATAATACAATTGTATTATATGTCTCTGCTCATAGCAAATTAAAATTATACAAATGTTTCTGGTAATTAAATAATCAATTTAATTTATTAATATTTAGATAAAAAAAATACAGGAACCTCTGAAATGATAATAACAAGTTTATAAGATGGGAGCTCATAGCAAAATACCATTATCATCTATTAACCTTTTTACAATGGGAGATAACTCTGGAACTATAATTGTGGCATCATTGGAAATCATACTTTTCATTCATTCATCATAATTTTATTGTAGTTTAAGTGAATGAATGAAAATATTATTCAGAACTTAAGTATGTTAGAAGTGAAAATAAAAACAAATAAATAAAACACACCTTTGAGTCACCTTTTGTCTCCTCATCTGTTGTACCTAATACATGTACCTTTAAAAAGCACTTTGTATGAACCAAGGCAAACTCACCTTTTACCAAATGAAAAAAAAATTAATAGAATAAAAAGGCTGTTAAATGTTAGCAGCAGATTCTTTCAATCAAACACTTTTTGTTTGTATATTACAGCAAACAATATTACATAATATATCTACCTTAACGACCAGTCAATCATACCTAAACATACCTAGGAGTGTTCTGACATTTTATACCTTGTGCCAATTAATAAATCCCAGCAACAAATTAACAACATCCATAACATGATAGAAAGAACAAATAAAACAAACTCAAATATTAAAATCTTACTAAGCAGTAAAAATCAAACATGATTTGATCTTTAAAATTTAGAATTTTAATGTTAAAAGGAAAGCACCAAGGGCAGATTAATTTTCACTCTCCATTCATAGAAGAATTTACATTTGGCAAGGAATCAGTTTAGAAAAGCAATCACAATGGATGGATAAGAAAGGGGAAAAGAGTCATTTCAACCATAGTTAAGGCATCCTTATAATAATGAACTCTGATGGATATTTGTCTTATTGGCAATCATACTATTTTTTCTATTTTTTCTTAAAGAATGCATATATTTTTAACTTCAACCATCAGCAGGAATAGTTTGAATACCTAAGTATGAGGGTACTTCTTGGCCAGGCTAAAACTCAAAACAATATGCTGTTTTTATAATGAGTTATGTCCCTTGTTTTCATTCTTTAAGCAAACTTACCTATTCCTGTAGGAAATCCAAATATTTTGTAGAATGAAAGTGAGACAAAATCTGGTTTGTTCAGACTTAGGTCAAGATGACTTGTACTGACATAAGATGCTGCATCCAGTACAACAAACCATCTCCCTTGAAACGACCTCTGAAATGGCAATTGACCTTGATGTATTTTGTTGATCCATTTCATTGGATATTTAAGGCCACAATAATTAGACTGGGCTGGATACACAAACAGTGAGTTTCCATTTTTACTTTTCCCTTTTTTAACATAATGTATTTTAAAATTGTCATCTGTAGTTTCTTCAACACATAAAATGTCTCCTGCATTTACAATTTCTCGCATCCCCTGCACAGAAGTGTGGTTATCTAATAAATAGGCGAAACATCCTGATTTGACCTTGAACTCATGATTTCCTGGGTCATCAACTAGTTTATCAACTTTCTCTTTGTCACATTTTTCTATTCTGCTTATTTCATTTTTGTTCCCATGACAATTGTTTTCTGTGTAAAAGTCAAAGGACTCTGCTACAAGCTTGAGTGCACCAGTGCACCCAGATGTAAATATAACTGTATACTCATCACTTGTTGTATTGAACAACTGCAAAACCCTAAATATAAATAAAATAAATGCTTAAGGTCCAATTTATTGTTTACTTTTCAATATCTTTAAATGGTAAACAAAATATTACTTTGATGAAATGTTTTTGTAGAAAGGGATGAAATTAGGTTTAAAATCATATCTTATCTATGGCTATTTGTTTTGCGACTACAAAGTAAAAAGTGGCAAAGTTTACAAGGAACAAAGTAAAATTCCAAACTGTCTGTTTTACCCTGTGTTATTCTTTTGGGTAGTGATGGTGGCCATATTGGTTGATTGACAGAAACATAATATTGCAGAAAATTATTCTATAATGGTTATATCTTGCCACTAATTGATTATTGTTGTATAGTGTGGAGTAGTTGTAGCAGTGAGGGTTTAAAAAGGATATTAAAATTACAAAAGAGGGCTGCTAGATTAATACTAGAAACAGACCCATTCGCTCCTTCTGCACCCTTATTCAAACACTTAAACTGGATGACAGTTGAACAGAGAATAAAAAATTATAAGTTAGTGATGACATTTAAGTGCATTAAATGTGATGCCCCATCATATCTTACTAACAAGTTTCATTATGTTTCAGACAGAAATCCATACCCCTTGAGAAATGCTGTTCAAGGAAACCTCATACTCCCTAAACCAAAAACAGAATTGTTTAAAAAATCTTTTATGTATTCTGGACCATTCTTGTTGAATAATTTGCCAATACCGTTAAGAAATATTACAAATGTTAATTCTTTCAAATACAAAATAACAGATCATTTATTGAAATCAACCTAGCTGTATCAATAATAAAAAAAAAACAGATCATGTCATCATGTTTATTTTTTTCATCAAATTTTATCAAGTTGTATTGAACATTATTATCATACTTGACTTTTTATACTAATGTATGCAATGTATATGTTTGCATTTTGTTTGATTTCTCATGTGAGGGCCTTAGGGAAGATTAGTTATATAGCTAACTGTGTAACCCTCTTAAAATAAAGTATTGTTGTTGTTGTTATCTGATCAGGATGATAATTACACTAAACACCCAAATATAAGGAGATGTGGTATAGTTGCCAATGAGTCAACTATCCACAATATTTTTCAAATGAAGTCGATGTAAGCAATTACAGGCAAACATATGTCCTTCAACAATCAGAACCAGGTGCTCCATAGCTTTATACGAACGCAGAGGTCGAACCCTGAACAGTTGGGGCAAGTAAGGACAAAACATTCAAGCTTGAAACAGCTCTGAATTTGGATTGTGATCAAATTTCTGACATTATATGGGTTTCTTACACAAAACAAATGTCAAGATCTTACAAAGCTATTGCACAATATTGTGCAATTAAAGATTTCTTCTTCAAACTTTTCAAAAATTTGAAATTTGAGAAATTTGGAAAAAAAATAATTGAAAACTACTATCACACCCTTTTTTTTTGCAATTAGTCAAAAACCTGACATTTCTTTATACATAATTTATAATAGGTGTAAGGGAGGTAAATCTGAACATACCTAACATTGCATGTTAAATGTTTTTGAATTATCTCCCTTAAACTGCTTTTAAATTGTCTTAATTGTCCATTGACCAGAAAAACCTAGATTATCCCCCTTTTTTCCCCCTAATTCCAAAACATTTTGAGCAATTACCTCCCAAAGTCAATACTTACTTTCCCTTCATGGTATGGAAACTTGTGGTATAATTTCAGAGAAATTCATACACTTAACAAGTTATTGTTTGAAAACTACAAAAATGCATATTTTTGGCCCCCTTTTTGGCCCCCAATTCCCAATCTATTGCGACCATAACCCACAAAATCAATACTAAATATCCCTTCATGGTAGGGAAACTTGTGGTATAATTTCAGAGAGATTCTTACACTTAAACACAAGTTATTGTTTGAAAACTACAAAAATGCTTATTTTGGACCCCCTTTTTGGCCCCTAATTCCAAAACTATTGGGATCATAACCCCCAAAATCAATCCCAACCTTCCTTTAGTCATATTGAACATTCTGGTAAAAATTTATTAAGATTCATGCGCTAAAACTAAAGTTATTGTCTGGAAACTAAATGTGTCTTGGGACAATGACGACGCAGACATGAATGCATTATACGACGCAAATTTTTTTTGCAGTCGTATAAAAACCCATACCAGTATACTGTATAGGTGGCTTCAAAAGGCCATAACATGAAAAATGGGAAACAATTCAATTCAGTAAACTAGCAGCCTAATTTACAACAAAACAATTTCAAAAAAATATATGACATACATGAACCAACAACAACCACTGAACTACAGAATTCTGACTTGGGACAGGCATATAAACAATGTGGTGGGTAAAACATTTTTGTAAGCACTCATCTCTCTCCCTCACATAGGACAGTACAAGACTATTTTTATTAAGGCTCACACTGTCAGGTCTTAAATAATGTACCTGTATCTAATTTGATCAATGGCATCAGTTGTTAACCGACTACTTTGGCTACGACTGTGTGGATTACCATACAGGTTGCTAAGCAATTCTTTATGATGAGCCTCAATCTGAGATTTACTGTACAATGTTGTTCCAGCATGGTCAACATACACAGCCTCTGAAATAGCAAGGAAGTTTGATAATGTGGATTTATATACATGTATTTTCATGAATTCAAAGAAATGCATTCTCGTGGATATTTATTGGTTTAGCCAAAGTCTCCATACAGGCCTTATAGAAAAATTTATGTTTTTTTTGTTTGACTTTCAAATTCATGGTTCACCTACATTGTATACCCATAATGGTCATAAAAATCAAAAATATCTGTATCCCAGGAACAATAAAGAATTCACAGGATTTAAAATGAATGAACATATAGAAAATATATATGGTGCTTCACACATAAGTACTGGCTTAAATTTTAATAGTAGTTGTCCTTTTACTCACAATAAGTGAGAAATCCCATGATTTAAGTTTGAATGTAGTAGCTGAACCTTGAAAATGAGGTCAATGACAATAGACATATGCCAGATGGAGAAAACATAACTGATGCATCTGTAGTATTTAGGCAGATTTTCTATATTCAGAATTATAAAGCTTTGTACCAATATTTAGGCTGTTACTAATTTTTTGTTACTTCCTTAAGCAACTAGAAGCCCCATGTCTCACATTTTATGCAATTCGTTAAGGAAAATATACCAACCCACTAAAATCCATTGCAAAATATATTCACTCACAACAATTTTTCATCTATGAATTTTAAAAATTTAAAATCAGTTTGGTCATTTGATTGCTGATCATTCATTATGTCATGTATGTCATCTGTTAGAGTTACATACTAGAGAGTTATTAAAATACTCATGATGGGTATATAAGTCAAAATCATATCCCTTGCTAGACCTTCATTTGACAATTATATATTACACAATTGTAACTCCATTTTTGCTAAAAATTAATTAATAGAAAATATGAAAAGAAAGGATACATGGGGTATCCATCTATGACACAAAAACAATACATGCACAGTGAAAATTACACAAATACAAAGGAACAGTGCTTTTATTGCTGTTCTTCATCTCAAAGTCAGTGAGGCCTTTAACAGGGAGGAAAAAAAAACTCTCACCTCACTGCATGTTTTAGATGGTACCAAGCACTAGTTTGAGAGGAATGAAGATAATCCACAACTTAGAATTGAAGAACAAAGCTATGCATGGAGTTACAATAATACAAATCTGGCAATGAAATCATTTACTGTCATAATTTAGCCTAACAATCTCACTGAATCATGCAAAAACAATATAAATACAAATGTATATATATAACAACAAAATTGAGAATACAGCCTGACCAAAGAGCAGATAACAGCTGAAGGCCACCAATGTGTCTTCAACACAACTAGAAAATCCTCCATCAGTGTCCATCGGGATGTGGGCCTCAGCTGGCCCCATAATAAAACTGTGTACTATTTCAGTGATAATGGAGGCCATACTAAACTCCAAAACATACAAGACTATCAAAGGACACAAGTTCAATTACTTAGGACAGGCGCAAAAATGTGGCAGTGTTTAACATGTTAGTGAGATTTCAAACCTCCTCCTATACCTCAAGCCAATGTAAAATAAAGAAACACTTGACAATACACACAGTAAAACTCCATTTAAAAGAAGACTGAATCTGATGTCAGAATAGGTAACAAACGAATCTAAGCAAAATGACAATGATACATAAATTAACAATGGACTACTAGCAGTTTCTGACATGCAAGCTGAAGACCTCAATTACACTGATTGAATTTCAGAAAGATTATGTCTTCATCAGGATGATTAACTTTTCAAACAAGAATCACATATCACAAAGGAGTATTAATGTATAAGATTGTAAATAGTCTTGCACCTGATTATCTTTGTCAATTATTTAACAATAACCAAAATGTTAATGCAAGATATTCTTTGGGTTCATTGGACAATAATTGTCTTTTCATACCACGTCCAAGAACAAATTTTATGAAAAAAACATTTCAATATTACATTACAGTTCTTTCGAACAGTCATGACAGTATTCCAGTTGAAATCAAAAAGATAGAAAAAAATAGAACAGCTCAAAAAAAGTTTTTATAATTTCTTGTTTCTAAACAAAAAAATGTAATTATCAGATGAAATTTATCTATTTAAAAGTCCATTTTTTGTCTTGTATATCTGACATTAACAAAATATGTTTTTGAACCGATTCTGTATGTTTTTATGCCTTTTGTTTTGAATAAAAAGTATGTATGTAAATGTATATACATGTAATATATCATTGTATATTTCAAACTATTCAGAGGGCATCAGGGGAGATTAGTATTCTACTAACTGATTTAACCCTCTCTAAATAAAGTATTAATTATTATTATCATATGAAAAGAAGCACAATCCCTCCTGTTAAGCATCTTCTGTATTTAGTATTATACCATCATAAAATATAAGAGAAGAACATAACCTGTATCATGCCACCAACTGGATTTAGAATAAAGGTGCTTATTTCCAATGCCCTATGAGTGAATCAACATTCAGTGGCGGATCCAGAGCTTTTCATAAGGGGGGGGGGGGGGCCTGCTGACTGACCTAAGGGGGGCCCACTCCAGTCATGCTGCCCTACTCCAGTCATGCTTTAGTGAATCCCTATATAATCAACGCAATTTTTCCACAAAAGGGGGAAGAGGCCAGAGACCCCAGGACCCCCTGGATCTGCCTATGATATTAATACCAAAATATGGCATACTTAATGACCTAATAATAAGTGGAGCACAGTTAGTCCTCATGGGAATTCTGAAAACTTGAAGACGTACAGAATCTCCATAGCAAACAAAAATGATATCTAGTAAAAATTCAAAGGCACCATAAACTCTGGGCCGGCCAGTCAATAAGTACAAATCAGAAAGAAGACAATATAGTTCCTACACACAGGTGTAAATACAAATATATGTTGATTGTAAATATATATTTGAGTTCAGTATTTATGTTTATTTATCTTTTTAGGTATTAAATGAAAGGTACAGGATTGGTGATCATTCAACATTGTCGAACACCTTTTTGACTGTTATTTTAGAAAAATAAAATAAAATATGTATGAATGAATAAAATAATATATTGTAATTATTTTGCTCATTTAGGGTGCCGCGTGATTGGCAAATAAAATATTTGTATTTTAGGTTAAAATTGGCTGATTAACTATTATTTAGCTGATTGACTATTATTCAGCCAACAAACAATAACTGAATCAACTTGATTGTGCATGCAATAACAGGACATCATATCACAAAGTCCCAGTCTAGCCCCTCAAACCTAGTTTATTTATTTATCTAACATTGTCTAATACAATGTTAAAATTGATTTCTGTAATATTCCATTGATTTTATGACCTTGATAAGATAGATAAGCGATGGTCTAATAGTTATCTTTCAATTGCCTTAAAATTTGACGAAAATAAACAGCAGGCGATAAAATTCAACCTTGCACAGTTCAGGTGTTATGATCTAGTTCGCAGGTAATCATTCCTATGTTACCTTTTAGTTGAGGAAACTCGACAACCCTATCAAAGTTGAGGGAACTGTTGAGTAGACCATCTTTAGCCATCATATTCAATTAAAAAGTTTTAAAACTAAATCATTATTGAGTTATTTGACATAATAACTTTCTTCAAGTTTACAATCGTGGAGGCTGCCATTTGTTTTGGTCATGTGACAAGCACCTGCCAGGAGTGACCTCAAACATGGGGTTCACTGTATTCATCCGCGTTTCATTAATTAAGTATCAAAACATCGCCAAATAAATGAAATACACTATTAAAAATTATAATAATTAGTCTTTTGATAATAAATGTCTGATTATGGTTCATTAAAGTTCACAAGTCTTGTTAATAATTAGCTCTCTTATAAACTAGCGGAATAATCGATTTGAGTAATTCGGTCTTCTACACATGATTATTATATTCCCGCACTGCTCACCTAATTGCATCTTTTCCCTGGCTGTGTATTCTTGTGTGTTATATTTACTGTCAACCAACCTGCCTATCCCTTGCTAGTTTATCCAAAGGTATGTTACATCACATTTCCTTTTTAGCTTTTTACCTTTCACTTTGTTAACATGTTTTCTTTTATTTTTCCATTCATTTTTTTTTCATCATGCGCGCACGTTGCCATGAACGCACGTGCATTAGTGGTGTATTAGAATAGCTAAATATATTCACGTTGCTTTTCATAAAACTGTTTACCTTGCATGTGTGTACTGTAAAATACCTTTTTTAATTCTTATTAAAATCACGGTAAATGGAAAAAATCAATTCTCTCTTTCCTACGATATTTTCCCGTAGAAAAATAAATATCTGTACATTTGTATATATATCGAACATACGCATTCCTTCCTATAATCCCGTTATTTAATTTTTTGTTACCCTGTCTTAATCCTGAAACCTTTCCTACCGATCGCGACCATCTTGAGGATTTACAACGAAGATTTCAGCATGCAACGGAAAATCCTTCCTCACCTTATACTAACTAACCAGAGCTTTTTCCTTAAGCCTAAGAGCAGTGCACTCACAGGATATCTACAAAAGTGAATACACAAACAGAAAGGAATACACAAAACTGGTGGAAAAAATGTGTATTGGTGACATTTGTGACAATGTGACATTAATTTGGAATTTATCTTATTTGTTAAAAATCGATTTTAAATTTGGAATAAATTTGCAATAAAAGGTGGAGTATTTTTGTTATTTGTATGTCATTTAACTTGTGAAAAGTGTTTACAACACAAATGTCTGGATTTAATCCTATCCACAGGTTGTCTCAGCTGGTGATTTGTTGTGAATAATAGGTCTGTGGAAAAGTTTTACTTTCTCAGTGGTGAGTGAAAATGTATCCTGCGAAAAATGTTGAAATAAAAACCCTAATCTGATTTTTGACTATATCAAAACAATTTTAAGATGTATATGTTATAATTAAAATAAAATAAATGTTAAAATGTTTCAATTAGAGGAAAATCATTTCAGTTACTTTGTTGAGCTGTAATTGAGATAGTCCATATTTTATTAACTTGTTAAAAGCAATTATCTCCCTAAGATTATAATTGCAAAGTACATGTAAATGTCAATGAGACTGGTCTCCCAACAATATTCACAATAGACAAAAAAATTTGTTAGGAATTACCCACATGTATATTCATTAAATAAAATTTTATCTGTGTGAAGTATATATTCAGAATAAGGATACTTTTCATTGTGCTCAATTGTGAATTAGTTCTTTTTCCAAAAAAAAGAGGGGGGGGGGGGTAATCTTACCAGTAAAATTAAAGGCTCCCTGACTAGCCTCTAATCCATTTGTTTTTAAAATTGGTAAGAATCTAGAATTCATTTTAATAAAAGGGAAATATGTCTCTAAAATTGTGATTTATAACGGTTACAAGAAATCACAAAAATTTATAATATTGAAACAATTTAGTGTTGGTTTACCTTCTGGTTCAAATGAAAACAGGAATCTTGAAGGTAAACCAATATTTCTACATTGTACCTTAAAGTCTAACTGTTGTTTTGGTAGGGTTGCTGCCGAATTAATCGCTTTTAATTCATTTGAACATTTTAAAGTTACATTGTAACATATTTAAGAAGGTATGACTTGTATTTCTAGAATACACAAATTAGAGGAATTATTCTGGTCCTTGTCAAACTTTTACAGAATTACTTTACAATCCTGAAACATGTTTTTTTTCTGCCCAGAAATCAAAGTTCTACGTCAATTTCTTTTTTTCAAGACAGTGAAACACTATAAAGACTAGATTGAGTGCTACAGGTAATATTTCAAAAGTGAAGATTGTTTTAATGACAATACATGTATTTGGTGAGAAAAAGACAACAATGATGACTTTCCTGTGTTTCTTTAGAACATCCATCTGGTGTAAAATCAGTAATAACTTGCAAACCATAGTACTAAGTGTTTATCATGGTGTAAGCACAAAGGAGAACATTGATGAATGGTAAAAACTGCTGACTTTAAAGAAAGGTTTTACTTATATCAAATCAAAACATGTTGTCTGTATAACCTGAACAGTGTACCAAAATCATTAACAAAAACACATAACAATGCAGATAATAAAATATGTGATTGTTTTTTTGCAGTTCTTACATACAAGATAAAAGATAGATAATGACTGTGTAATACACAATACGTACATATGTATAAAAGTTTTGTTAACACCTTAGTTAGACCATTTATTATACAGTTATAATTACCTACTGAGCATTATATGTCATCAGTAATGATTACTATGTCAATTTTGATTATCAAGAACAAAGAAGTGATCAGTCATAACATTTGGGCCAATTCTTGTTGTTTTTATGAGGTTATTTATTGTTCAGTTCTTGTGGTTTCTATTTTTTACTTTGTACAACTTCTGGCTATTGTCAAGAAGATTTATAATGGCTGTATCTGCATGGAAATGCATCTGTTTGGAATCTACACAAAAAATATTCCTCTCTCCAGAGAAAAAAGAAATAAATATAAAACTGCAGAAGATGTTTAGATTCTTTCTGTAAATACATGTACATCTAAAATAAAAACTAGAGTTTTCTCCCTGTGAGCTTATTAAGATGAAAAGAACTTGTTTCAAACATGATATATGTGATTTTGATGAAAAAATACCAAAAAAATACAATGTTAAATAGTTATGACAAGGTAATATTTTGCAAATAAATATTATGACTAAGTTGATCTTAAAGTTTACATTGTCATAACTTTAACACTATGTTCTTTGTAAAATACATACTTGTGACAAAATCTTCACAATGTGGACTTGTGAAGCACCAAAACTAAAAAGACATATAAAGTCAACACATTGTCATCAGCAATAAGCATTTATAGTGTCTATATACAAGATGCCAAAACTCTAAATGAATCGCCCCTAGTCTAAATAAGTGTTGTGTTACTCTGTAAATACTGATGCTTTGGGATACATGTTTCTGTAGAAAGAAGAGCATGGTATTTTAATGTCCTGATATAATACTCTTTAGATTTTAATATTACCATCATTATTGAGGAAATTGCAGATGTTGACATATTTATATAATAATAAAAAATACAGAAGAAATATGTTGCATGAAAAAACACACTTGAAATGACCTTCCTTGAAGAGCTTCAGCTGTGGATTGTGAAGATAAATAATATGAAAATGTGTCATAACATTATTTTGAAAAGCTTATTAAATGAATATAAAGGTATTCATTTGAACATTTAAGGATTTGAAATGCATCATGGCATTTGAAAGTACATTGAAGTTTAATGTATAGATAATTCTATAGGGGAATTATGAGATTTTAGATTTGGAAAATAGAATTGTTTGACCAAAAATATTGTTAACTTCGGTTAAAAAAAAGATCGTATATAAACAAGTCCATATTTGTCAACATTAATTAACATACATATACTTCTTATGTTAATTTAAATTAATCTTAAAGTAAAATTAGAATAAGTTTTTAATCCTTATTAAATAAAATCTCCATTATATCTATAGATAGCTATGAATAAGTTATAGATATTTAAATTTTGTTCATTAACATCAGATATTATATAACTTTAAATCTTAAGAAGTTATATTGATTTATGGTCATTAGGTTTTGTTAAAAAGTATCATTTTCTGACTGAAGTAACAAATTTTTTACCTATTGTGATTTAATTTAATGACTGATTGCCTCTTTTGTTAAAAGGTGTTAAAATTTAAGATCTACATCTGATTTAAATATTGAATGTGCCTTGCAAGTCATAAAAAAGATCTTTATTGAATGTTATCGCATTGTGGATCGAATCTCGAGTTTCATTTAAATCTAATAATTTCATTTCCTCTGTACCGATCTATTCCTTCAATAGTCTCCCTTGAGGTAATTTGCATTTGGTATGAAATTTGAATGATGAACTTTATAAGTATGCATATAAACGCATTTTAAAAATTGTTGGTGTTATATTGTTGAAAGTCTGGTTTTGTTGGTGAGAATATTAAGATACTATTATACCACACTGGCAAATCTATATTGTAAGGCACAGAGGTAGGCAGAAATTTGCATGTGATAATGTCTAGAATTTCATAAAATGGAACAAAAAGTTTGACAGTTTTTTGGCACTTAATGTTAGGATAAAGATCTCAAGAAAAAGGCAGGGAAAGATGAGGGAGAGAAGTTATTTCATTTTTTTTGTAACTCTAATACATGTAATATATAAAAGTTAAAATTTGAAAAAGTGTATAAGTTAATCTTTGTTTGCCATTGAAGGGTATATTAGTCATGTCATAAAATAATATTTGTTCTAAATTTGATCAAAGTTTAGAGGGGATTGTGAAGTATAAATCCAAATATTATTCAAACAAAGTGAACATAAGTACCTAATTCACTGAGATGGTTTTCCACTTAAAGGGAGACAATTACCACTTAAATTTATGTAAATTAAAGCAATGTTTAAGGTTTAAAGTTAAGTTTAGAAGGGATATTGGACATTAAACCTAATCTTTTCTTTTGAAAGTAAATATTTGTACTTGAAATGTCCAGATTTTTAGTTTTTACATGTACTTGTTTTAGAATTAAGAGGATTTTTATAATACATTTATCCTAAAGTTCTTTCATTTGGGTCACAATAACTATTTGAAAAACAAAAACGGATATTTATAGGTTATTTATCCAACCATGTATTCAAAATCTTTTCCATAATATGTTCAGATATTTACAAGTAAACAAACTTCCAAGTTCATGACTTGGAATGATAAAAAAAAAGGTCAAGTACTTTTTTGGGGGGGTCTTAAACCCTATTTAAATGATTGAAAGGATCTGTAGCATTTAGTACATCTCGTAACCTGTACACGGACTGAAAAATAAACTATTTTTTCCTGTAATATTTTTAGGGATTCAGAAATGTCATTGTACCAAGTTATCTGTACAAGAGTCCACCCTAGATTCTGTACTGAGTATAAGGAGAGGTCAATTAGACAGCAACTCATTCACAAAAATAAACATTAAAAATCTAGAGGGCAACATTCTATTTTCAACAATAAGATATATCATTGTGTCAAATGACAATGGTGAATTCAGAGTTTTGAACCCCCCTCTTTTTTAAGACTATCAATGCATTTGAATGGGGACATTAAGTTGGAAACCCCCCTTTATCCTGGATTAGGAACCCCTCGCCTTTTTATGAAAGACTGGATACTCCCCTGCTTCAATATGTTCAACTTTGAATTGTTTCAAGTCTGTAATAGGTCTTACAGAAATCAAAATAGAATTTAAAAAATTCATTTATTAAAAAGACCATAAAAAAATTAACTTGAAAAAATTCATCAAGTATTTTATGTCAGCTGCTAGTTTTAAGAAGTCTTACGAATTTCTATTCATCTCAAGTATGTTATTTTCTGTACCAGTCGAAAATGTAACTTTACAAGAGCCCCTTGTACTAGAGAAGTACAAGATAAGAGGGAAGATAATATTTCTCTCTTGAGACAAGAAGTCATGTGCTTCAGATGACTTTATCAAGGACATTACTTCCTTAAATTAAGCTTACATAAACAGGCCAGAGGTCACTGAAGTTTAAACTTTGAATTCTTACCAGTATACCTCAGAAACTCAGTTTGTTACCTTTCTTATAAATGAAGTTGTGTTAATAATTCACAACTGACTGTTTTACTAGTCTGCAAAACATGAAAAGAATGAGCAGCATCATCATGTTAATATGCCACTGCACATGGAGCAAGCTGCAGTCAAACTCTTTTTATTACCCGCCATATAACAAACAGAATTCACATTTTGTCAGTAGTCTCAACATTCAGATTTGCAGCATACATGCACTAAACTCTTAGTAACTACAACTGGTATCATAATTCAAAATGTTTTTTTGCAGTATTTATTGTTTTCCTTGGGACAAGTTTGACCTCTAAAACTTTTCTTTTCACCTTCACAGATTTATGATTCCTCACAGATTTTCTTTAACATATTATCAAGATGAACAGCTCTTCTGTGAAAAGTGACTATGTTTCTTTCTTCACAAGTGTGAAATTAATTAATGGTATGTTTTTCTCATTTATGTATGCCTCTCAGTACAACATTATGAGAAAACCTTGATTTTTCTTTCTTTGAGGATTTATTTTCTGATGGTTATACTTGTTGATGCTTTCTAGAATAAATATTGAGGCTCAAAGGGGAAGTGACATTTCTATTTTGATACATGTATTAATATCTCAAAAAATGTTGAAATTTTTTAATACCTTTTACAATGCATTACTGATGCACTTCTAAAGTGTATATATATATATATAGTTGTGTACAAAATAGTTGTCATAATTTTATATGTAGGAAAAAAACAATCAGTCTTTCAAAATCAAAGAAAATTGTATTGATTAAGAAATATTTCTAAAACCTGATATCAATACCTGTGCTGGAAATCCAAGGGCTTCGTTTGCTGAAATATTTAATTGTGGAACTTGGTATATATTTTTATCTGGTGTCTTAGGGTTAATGTGACTTCATTGAGTATTCGGACATTGTTTTTTTTAATTATTATATGCCTAGAGTCTACAATAGTAACGTGAAATGTTTCTGAAACTTTTCACTAATTTCCCATCTCAAATCCCCCTTTTATGGTACCTGGTTTGTTTTATGAAACCTGACATGTTTCTGAAACCCTTTAATTATCTCCGTTCTCTAATCCCCTTTAATGGTATGTAATTAAGGATACCTGACATGTTTCTGAAACCCTTTTGTTATCTCCAATCTCAAATCCCCCTTTTATGGTATGTTTTAGGATACCTGACATGTTTCTGAAACCCTTTAGCTATCTCCCATCTCAAATCCCCCTCTTATGGTATATTTTAGGATACCTGACATGTTTCTGAAACCCTTTAGCTATCTCCCATCTCAAATCCCCCTCTTATGGTATGTTTTAGGATACCTGACATGTTTCTGAAACCCTTTAGCTATCTCACATCTCAAATCCCCCTTTATGGTATGTTTTATACCTGGCATGTTTCTGAAACCCTTTTGTTATCTCCCCTCTCAAATCCCCCTTATATGGCATGTTTTAGGATACCTGACATGTTTCTGAAACCCTTTTGTTATCTCTCCTCTCAAATCCCCCTTTTATGGTATGTTTTAGGATACCTGACATGTTTCTGAAACCCTTTAGCTATCTCACATCTCAAATCCCCCTTTATGGTATGTTTTATACCTGGCATGTTTCTGAAACCCTTTTGTTATCTCCCCTCTCAAATCCCCCTTATATGGCATGTTTTAGGATACCTGACATGTTTCTGAAACCCTTTTGTTATCTCTCCTCTCAAATCCCCCTTTTATGGTATGTTTTAGGATACCTGACATGTTTCTGAAACCCTTTAGCTATCTCACATCTCAAATCCCCCTTTATGGTATGTTTTATACCTGGCATGTTTCTGAAACCCTTTTGTTATCTCCCCTCTCAAATCCCCCTTATATGGCATGTTTTAGGATACCTGACATGTTTCTGAAACCCTTTTGTTATCTCTCCTCTCAAATCCCCCTTTTATGGTATGTTTTAGGATACCTGACATGTTTCTGAAACCCTTTTGTTATCTCCCTTCTCTAATCCCCCTTTTATGGTATGGTTTATATCTAACATCGTTTCCGAAACCATTAAGAGAGATTATTTACATATGATTTTAGTCTGGAACATCTTATTATTCAGTACTTTAGTATTTCTAGTCATGTTGATCGGAAACTTGAAAGGGTAAATTTTAAAGGGATTAACGAGGTTCACTGCAGGGGATAAACCAGTCATTAAAATATTATATATTATGTCAAGGATTTCTTAAAAGTTCATATGAGGATTTTGTACTACTTCACATAAGATTCAGACACTCTATTCCTGTAGATTCTTCTTAATTAGTATTACTATGAACTGTGATGGTGATTAGCTACTTTTGGTCATGGAAGGACACTCAAATGTGAATGTCAAACACTACATTTTTGGAAGTGTCAGAAGCCAAAGTGTTTAAAACTCCACCTAGATCAAAACAAAAATAAATTAGCATTCTACTATGAGGTTTATTTCATTAAACACATTTTTGGTATATCCAGGAATTAACTTCATGCTTCATATGGGGAAACCATGTGTGAAAATATACAAATGACCAACTGGACATTTTTGATGCAGTGGAAAATATTGTGGTCCAAGTCTAATAGTAGACTTTTTTAGTAGTTAGTCATGACTCAGAGGACCCTTCTTCAATGACCTGATACAAGTATTTGAGGATTTTAACTTGATTAAGTCTTTTATTATAAGGAGTATTATCAAAGCTAGATTTGCATTTATATGAGATTTTAAATGTGGTTTATTGTATTTGATTGTAACGGAACTCCGTAACCCTCATTCAAACTAATATATGCTTAATTCTTAAATAAAATAAAGTATATTCAAAGGTTAATTCTCCTGTTATGTTCATCAATTCTGAATAAGTATGCAAATTTATACTGGTGATACTGTCTCAGATGAAAGACCGAACATGCCGAAGCATAAGTTATGAGTAACAATGTTCCGTCTCTCGTTACATTGTGTATTAACTTGATACATTTGATATACAACCAAGACCAGGTGGTTTAGATAATAATGAAAAACTGTCTAAGCCTAGGGAAAAATTTGCCTGCATATATATACTTTCTTCATACCATTTTCAACATCTGACATAAACACCACATCTACTTTTATAAATACTGAAATAATAATTTGTGCATTTAAAGCATGAACACGTAGCAAATCTTGGGGTACTTTCTTTTGAACTAGGAAATATTTAAATCTAAAAGAATCACTTTACATAACTTTTGATAAGGCATTACATAATTTTAATAATATCATGATTTAATTGATCTCCTAGTGATATGATAAAGGTCAACTCAGTGCGTAAAAAACTACATGGATTAGAATTTAAAGAACCCACACATAAAGAGTATGACTTGAAATACATTGTTTACATTACATCCAAGTTGATGCCTTTCTTCCTATCATATATAAGCCCCTTGGGTCCCCTAAGAACACCTGTCGTGTGTGGTGATAATTACAATTCCTACCTATAATTATCACATAGAAATACAGAATTATTTATTATTATATAACTTTATTACTTATCAACCAAAATGTTTCAACCTTGGGTAGAGAGGTTAAAATTTGCAAAACTAAATATATCCTGTTAAAGAAGAGAAAAAAAAACAGTTTTGTGGGTTGTTGTTTCATTGATGTGTACCAGTGTTTTAAATGGCCATAGATTTCATACAATTTTTGAAAGGTTCAGTCAATGCTTTCACAGAACTTCAGAATTTTCTCATTTGACTGAAATGCTGAAGAAAGAGCATGGTTTATCAGTTGATGACTTGATAAAATAAACGAACATCCTTTTTATTGTCGTTCTTCATCTCAAAGTAACAGTGATAAAGAATTACCACGAAGCAAATGCTCACATTTCAATAAGATGACCAAATAAAAACACCATGATTATGCCTAAACAGTTTCAAACCAACTCAGATTGTCAATACTTTTAAATTGTTAAGGTGGATTCTAATTTTGTAGGATTCAATGACTAAGTTATGGAACTATGAATATCATATATACAAAGTACTATACTGTAAATTCAGAAATTATTGGAGGTTTTTATTATTGTGAAAAATACGACAGAGTTGTAAGCGCAATAATTTAAACTCGCATTTGGAAATGTTTTATGTGAATTCAGCAGGATTTTTCTCAAAATTGTAAAAAATAAAATCGCATTTAAGTCTCAAATTGACAAAATCGCAATAATAAATGCAAGCAATAATTTCTGAATTTACAGTATACTGCAATTGCTGGTAAACTTTTTAGAAAACTGTAACTTGTCTTGGATTAAAACTTGTGAATTATTTGAGGAGAAAAAATTAAGTTTGCACATAAAGAAAAACTCAAAACCCAGAGTTTCATAGTTCATGCAGTTTAGGTTGAAGTTTTTATAGGGATCCTACAGTGTAAAGCAATGAAAGTTTATAACACCATAATCACACTATCTTCATTGAGAATTCAGTGAGCGAGTCTAACAGATTATATATGAATCAATATGATATCGGGGAACTTGGATTTATATGAGAGAGACACAGGTTCATAATCCAAGAAAATAGATTTTCTATAAAAATTCTTCTAGACCTAAAATCTTTCAATTACCTGGTAACAGAAATAATTACAGTTCTCTCATGTTATTATATTGATTCTTTGGTCATGTAATGACGACAGAATTACTTTTTTGTGTCCTAGGGCATGTCAGATAAAAATGTCTTTTCTCTAAGAATTACAAATGAAGAGATAATACCCAACTTGTACAGTGCTTAGGATCTCGTAATATTTGATATCAAACTATTATAATGTTTAGGTAAGAGGAATTTTTTTAAACATGACAAAAAAAGTGATTTTCAGATTTGTGCATTTTAAGCATATATTATATTTGTATCTTCCATAGAATTTGTAACTTACAAAAACTTTTATTTTAACTAAGGATGTACACTGTATTTTGCTAAAAGTCCTCGACACTCATTAAGAATGACAGTCCATTCAGAATAAACAAGGAAAAGCAATGGACCAAAGTCTTGGTTTTGAAAGGCATGGGGATTTTAATGGTCAGGTCTTTCCAAAGATCTGTTGGACATTTTTAAAAAGGTTTGAGTAAAATTTGGTAATTAGTTCATTAAATGGTAATTTTATTGACTGAAGGTAAAGAAATTGTTAGACTTGGAAAATGCTGTGGGATTTAAGTCATTGTAATTTTAAGTGGAACCATAAAAAAATGTGACCTTTATAGGTACTGGTGAAGGTAATTATATAAGTATAAAAGATAAGTGAAAATTTGAAGTCTGTATAAACTGTATCTAAAAATTATTTACAATTCTGATGTAGACAAGGATTGAAAGATAAATACATATTGAAAAATTTACATCATTTATTCATAAAAAAGACCAATAATTATGATGGAATACAATGATGTTATAACATAGAAGCATGTGACATAAAATTGATAAATGGTTCAGCTGCTGACTTGTAATACTCAAAATACTATATACTTTTGACTGATTCTTAGACTGAATAACTTCATAACTGAAGTTCAGATTTCATCCATATAACCTGCTTTCACATTATTATGGACCCTTAATGGAAAAGAATCGTCTTTCCTTCAGTCCAGGATTTTTTTTTTAACTGCATTTTCTGATCTTCTCTTCTTATCCAGGTCTTTACAGCACTGATAATCCAAATAGTCCAAAAATAGGCCATACTAATCTGACACACTAAACTTTTATCTGAGTAACCACTGATTAAGACATGCTGATGGTATAATACAGAGATGGCACAGAATTCCATTATTACTGTTAATACAAATTTTCTAGATTTCTGTGTTGTATATAAAGATGAGATCTAACGATAGTTGCATAATACAAGTAACATTTTTATTGGATTATATAAGGTTGATATTCATTCTTATATTCTGTGAATCTGTAAAAATGCCAATGCCCTGATCTTAAATATGTAAAAGGGGTAAACATTTGGTAATTTAGATATTTTAGGAAATTATTGATTGGGTTGATTTTAACTCTTTGCCAATGCTGTGATACAGTTATTTTTCTGTGCAGTATTTTGTTTGAATTTTTGTGGCATCACTTTTACTGTTCATGAGTTATACCCCTTTACAAATAGAAAAATTGCCTAATTTTTTCGTTTCCATTCTCTTACTTTAGTATGCCACAACCAAGTGTTTTGAAATTTATACACAATTGCTAATTACTGCGAAAAACAGATCAAGTTTGGATTTTGGTAGCATCTCTTTTACCGTTCTTGAGTTATGCCTGTTTACAAATGGAAAATTGACTGTTCTGCTACTTTAAAGTTATATAGCAACAACCAACTGTTATGAAACTTGTATACACTACAAATATTACCACAAAACACAGATCAAGTACAAATTGGGATAGGGTCACTTTGACCGCGTCTTATGATGGACACAGTCACCATTTATTTAAAAAAGAAAAAAAACTCGTATTTTAAGTTCACAGTTACCTAATATCACAAGAAGAGTTACTTTTCTGTTGTTTTCCACTCACAAGTTATAAAGTATTTTGCCACAGGTTGAGATGTGCTGATGCTATCACAGATGACACAAAAATTAGCTATAACTGTTACTGCAAATTTTCTCTATTTCTTTGAGTGCATTTATATATACCAGTATATATGAGATGAGATCTTGTGATAATTGCATAATATAAGTAACATTTTTATTGGATTATATAAGGGGGATGTTCATCCTTCTTTTCTGTTTATCTACGTTAAGAGTACATCTGTGAAAATAAAGGCCAGTGCCCTGACTGTGAATTTGTAAAAGGGGAGGAAATACTATAATACAGATAGTTAGGAAAATAATGTTGTGTTTCCCTCGGTTTCAGTTTGTAACCCGGATTTGTTTTCTCTCAATCAATTTATGACTTTTGAACAGCGGTATTATACTGTTGGCTATATTAAGCATCATCAGCTGCTTGTAAATTATTCTTGTGAATGCAGTGATATTTTTTTTTATCATTGTTGAGTGTCCAAGTATCTGAAGTCACTGATATAACTATTCCTGTACAAATAATGACTGCCATATAGATATTAAGGTTCTGATTCACTAAGGTTGAGTGCTTTATACTATTTAAGCAAGAATTCAGTTCCAATTTGTTCCAAATTTAAACAATTTTCAAAATAAACAACGAAAAAATTATTTGATCGATAATTATTAATTTGCTAGTACATGTTTATTTCAAATGATACAATTGAACAGATAATTTACAAAGACACAAGCACCATGCATTCAGAGTACATAGTTAACTATTGACTCGAGAAAACTTGATTTCTGACTTCCTAGTCATGACCTTTTCAAACTTATTCAGCACTTTGCCATAGATTAAGACATGCTGATGGTATCATAGATGGCACAAAAATTAGCTATTACTGTTACTGCAAATTTGTCTCTATTCCTTTGTTGTATACAAGATGAGATCTTATGATAGTTGCATAATTTAACTTGCATAACATTTATTGGATTATATAAGGTAGATGCTCCTTCTTTTCTGTGAATATCAAAGAGTACATTTCTTAAAATGTAGATCGGCCGGTGCCCCTACTCTATGCTTGATAAAAGTGCAGGATAAATCACCAAGGCAGAGAGTTGGCATGTATATTATACCACTGAGGTTGTGAGTTTTGAATCCGAAATTGAAAGGTGCGCTCAACTCCATTGTTAACTAGTTAGAATTGTTTTTTTTCCCCAAAAGGCAATGGTCTCTCTCAGGGCACTCCAGGTTTTAAGTGACTGAAGTAACTGATTTACATATTCCTGTAAAAATAACAATTTTTTTGTTTCATGATCAGGTCAGGCAGTACCAGTGAAGAAGGAACATTTCAAAAACCACAGTTAACTTGACTGTTAATTTGAAAATCAAAACAAAAACTGTCAGATTTGACATACTTGGTAAACTACTGAATTGATTTTTTACCTTAATCCCCAAGAGGAGTTATTTTTCTGTTGTTTTTGAAACCCTATTTATCACATTTTTAAAATATATATACATATATGTTGGAGAGCAATTTTCAGTCAAATTCCATTTTTTTTTTATATAGAACCTTTAAAATCATCAACAGTACATCATTAAAGGAAAGACAAATTTGACAAATATTTTGATATGATAATTGGGAAATCATGAATTCAATCTATATTCTTTTTTCTATGTTGGGTGCTATGTGTACTGTTATATATCTTGTTCTTTCTCTCTTGAAGGCAGACCATCACAAATGAAAAATACACATTGAGATCCTTTAGTTGACTATAAAACAGCTCTATTTACTATAGATCAGCTCTGTTTACTCAGTATAGTTATGATTTTGAAGAGGAATGTACATACATAAACTTGTGTATACAAATCATTTAGTATTTACATATATGGCGACTTATTATAACAATAAAGTATTTGATCTGGATAATAACGGTCATTTGTCCAGTAAATCAATGGGATTGTTGTGGTCAGTTGTTCACCTTTATGATTATTGTCAATTATGGACTTTAATTGACCAAAGAAATTAGAAATAGTATTTTAAATGTTTATATAGAGTTAAATGTATTAGTGGAGATTTCTTGCTTTTTGGAGCAAATTGTAAATTTTATGTTTGTTCTGACTATCATGAAAAATTGTAAGTTGTAAAATAAAGTTGACCAGAAGTAGAAATTATTAATTAATTGGTTTTTTTTTCTCTGGACTAATTATTAAGTATGTATCTCGTTGACAAATATGAAGAAAATGTTCTGACAGCAATCCAACAACAACAAGAAATTAAGATGTGAACATTCAATTCTCGAATTGAAATGATCTATATATCATTGTCATGGGTGAGTACAAAACCTAATGGAGGCTGCAAACCTTTAGAAAGAAGAAAACACACAAAAGAAAGCCATAGATTAAATCAAGATAGTTACTGTCTGCAAAGCAATATTATATAAAAAGAAGATCATCATTGCAAAAGAGACGAGTTATTCAATGTTTTAGGATTCTGTTATGGTGTATTATGTTTGTGAATGTTGAATGAATGCTGCCTCCTAACAATGTCTAAGGGCCCTTATAAGGACACTAAAATATTCCTATTTTTATCCAACCTTCCAAATGAAGTGGTTATTATTAAGCAAGTCTATAGGTCACTGTACAGTCTTTAACGTTTAACAAAACTTATACCATATACCCTACTATGACAAAATGTGAAACATATCAAAAGAAAAAACCAACAGCCTGATGTATTGAACAAATATGACGGACAGCAACAAAAGAAAACCACTGAATTACTGACTTCTTGATTCAGACCCAAAAAAAACAAATAGAATGTGGCAGGGTTCAACAAGTTTCTGAGGGCTCAACCCTCTTCCTAACCAGAGACCAATTATTCAACAGCACAGCAACAGCACAACATAGAAAAAACTTAAGAATCAGTTGGAAATGGCTGGACTTTGTCAGATAATAAAGAAGCACCAAAAAATAAATAAAAAAGTGCTGATCTAGTAGGAGAACTGGCAAATTTCTTAACAAAATAACTTTAAAAGACACATTTTGGACCATAAATGCAATAAATCAAACAATGATTTGATCAGCATGTGAATAACAGGCCAAGTAATAAAACAAACAATGATTTGATCAGCATGTGAATATCAGGCCAAGTAATAAAACAAACAATGATTTGATCAGCATGTGAATAACAGGCCAAGTATAATAAAACAAACAATGATTTGATCAGCATGTGAATAACAGGCCAAGTAATAAAACAAACAATGATTTGATCAGCATGTGAATAACAGGCCAAGTAATAAAACAAACAATGACTTGATCAGAATGTGAATAAAAGGCACATTTGCCATATTAAGATTTTATTGACAGGTTTCGCACCTCTTTATCTGACAGCAGATTATTATTGTATTGTCCTAGATGTTAGGTCATTATTTACCTGTCATTTACAAAGTCGTTAAAGGTGAGATCTTGTCAATTTCTTAGTCAGGTGTTCCTGTATGTTGTCTATGTATATATGGCTTTGATTGATTTTGTAATTCTCGAATTTTCAATAGAAACTGCTATGGGAGATGTAGTTCTGTAATTTGATATTATCGACCAAAAATGGAATGGTCAAGTTTTTGATTATTTTGACCATTTGCTGAGTATGCAATCACAACTTTGCATTGTGGTCTTCTGCTGAAGTCTTTAAATTATATCGGAATATTAATCATCAAATTTTAGTCTGGATTTTTTTTATTTAAATAAGGTTTTAAGTGTGAAATTAAATTATCCTCAATTTATAAAATTAAATTAGCCGTTTAATTCACTTTACAATTTAACGATACAAAATAAATTAACATAACCACTAGTATAGACTGTAACAATACAACAGAAAAGTTCTATGGGCAGTCCAAACATTGCAGTGTATTGGTGAACAAATAGCTAAAGGTGTTTCATTTGCTTTTCACATGGTATATACCTTTCACATGTAAACAGACCTTTCATTGGTTTTTCAATGAGATAGGTAAACAAAACCAGGCCAGATTTATTATTAGGTGTTTGTCAAGTAAATACTTTTTCAATGGGTCGAGAGGTTTTATATAGAAAAGAAAACATTTGAGTTTATATAAACCAATAAAGTAAATTATATCTTAAGTACATGGATAATGATGTAAATTGAAAAATAATGTTTTGATATTATATATACTGTGTCTGGCCACTTTTAGCCTTTCTTAAGGTGAAAGTGCAAATTTATTTATTAAATAGACAAATATTTGTAGGAAAATTTGATTAAAATCAAAATGCTGTCATTAGGTATTAGGTATAGAACATACAATTTTTCACCATGTTTACATCTGTTTTGACATGATGAGTTATCTCCACTTAGTTTGTCTGTGATTTATGTCTTCTATCAGTTTGTTTATGTCCAAGAAAGACAAATATAAGCCAATTTTAATTCTATATCAGCAGAAATAAAGAAATAAATATCTTTCCTGCAAGAAAAATTTTATTAGATTATTAAAAAATGTTCTTCTGATTTTTAATATAACATATTTACAATTTGATAAATTAACAATATTTCTTCAAATCCATGATTATTTCTGAAAAAGTACAAATTTTGAATTTGTTTGAAGAAAGATAAATGATATTAAATTCTCTAATGGACTTTAACAGAATGATTCCGAATAATTCGACATTGACTAAAGCATATAGATTTCCAGCTGTTTACAAAATAATTATTTGAATTTTTATGGGTACTTTGATGTTGACTAATTCATATGAAGAATTCCAACTGTTTGTGTTATTTCATAAAATCTTGGGGTTTATTTTTAGTGTTGAGTTTTCTCCTTTCGAATTGAAACAATATATAAAAAGTATATTTTTTAAATTACTTGTACAAGTTTTTAATTTTTTTATAAGAAAGTTAAGGTTTCTATTAAAATAGCTTGATTGTTTTTCATGTTCATTCTCAGTTTTTTTGAAGCAATGGGACTCATTTGAGGTTTTCTGTGGAAAAGCTTAGTAACATACTGTTTGGTTATAATTTTGTGAATAAGGGTCCTGGTTGTCCAGTAGAGTACACTTTATCACCAGCCTGTCATCACCAAGGTTGTGTGTAGGAGTCTTGCATGTGACAGGTGCACTCAACTCCAATCTTAACTGACAAGGATTGTCAATTTTTAACCCAAGGTCGTGGTTCTCTTTGGGCACTTATTTGGCTTCCTACTCAAGGAAAACCGGACAGCCATGAAATAACAAATTTGTTTTGAAAGTGGTGTTAAACACAAATCAATCAACAGTGATGAGTGAGATGATATTTCTCTCTTCATATTTTTTTAATTTTTGACATGCAAGCTTTAGCAAGTCAGTTATTTTTCAGTAATTTTTTTTTTTATTTTCTTTAAAGTTGGAAGTATCATGGTAGAAATCTGAAATACTATTTTGATATATGAGAAAGAGTGCTAAATCATATAAGCTAACTGTGTTGCTATAAAACAGTACACAGATTCCTTAGTCTAAACAGATGAGGCAAACATTGCTTAATATTACACCCTAGTTTTTGGATACAATTGCAAGAAATGTTACCCTGCAGAGCAATGATAAGTACAATGCAGATGTATATCAAGAAATGTTACCCTGCAATGTGATAAGTACAATGCAGACGTCAAACTCAAGGATATCCCATCAGTAGTTAAAACATCTGTTCTATAAAATGTAGGTATTTGTTTTATCTATGTACCTGGATATCTGTGATAGAAATCTAATCAGCTGAAATCTAATCAGCTGCTCTCTATTTTTCATATTTTCCATCAAAATGACCTTTTCAAATAGAAGTTATTTTTACATCAGAATTCAGACAATAGGTTATTTTTTCTATGTGGAAATGTGGCATGATGTTTACTTTGGCTGTACCTGGTTTTTTGTGTCAAGATGGCAAGATTTTATATTCCAAAGTATGTCTTATCATAGGAGACAATAGCCTGAAAAACCACTCAACAGGCTGCCAGGTAGAATGATCTATGATCTAATTCATTTTCTTAAGAACATCATCCAAGTGAAAATTCAGTCCTGTATGCAGTTTAATTTGTCTTGCAGGGGCAAAACCAGGAATTTTGAAAGATGGAGCATAATTCTAAATAACTGATTATTTTTTGCACCATGATGTACTAGAAATTTATAGATATCCTGAAAAAGGGAGCGTATAATGTGTTACTACCTAGATATTTCTGTTATTTGTGTCAACCATGATGTTTCTGTTTTGGTTGAGTCAACCATGATGTTTCTGATATATGTAGAGTCAACCATGAGGTTTCTGTTGTTGGTTGAGTCAACCATGAGGGTTCTGTTGTTGGTTGTATTTAACCCTGAAGTTTCTGTTGTTGGTTGAGTCAACCATGAGGGTTCTGTTGTTGGTTGTATTTAACCATGAAGTTTCTGTTGTTGGTTGAGTCAACCATGAGGTTTCTGTTGTTATTTTTGTCAACCATGAGGTTTCTGTTATTTGTGTCAACCATGAGGTTTCTGTTGTTTGTTGAATCAACCATGAGGTTTCTGTTGTAAGTTGAGTCAACCATGAAGTTTCTGTTGTTGGTTGAGTCAACCATGAGGGTTCTGTTGTTGGTTGTATTTAACCCTGAAGTTTCTGTTGTTGGTTGAGTCAACCATGAGGGTTCTGTTGTTGGTTGTATTTAACCCTGAAGTTTCTGTTGTTGGTTGAGTCAACCATGAGGATCTGTTGTTGGTTGTATTTAACCATGAAGTTTCTGTTGTTGGTTGAGTCAACCATGAGGTTTCTGTTGTTATTTTTGTCAACCATGAGGTTTCTGTTTCTAAGTAGAGTCAACCATGAGGGTTCTGTTATTTGTGTCAACCATGAGGTTTCTGTTGTAAGTTGAGTCAACTATGAGGGTTCTGTTCTTATTTTTGTCAACCAGGAGGGTTCTGTTGTTATTTTTGTCAACCATGAGGTTTCTATTGTTGGTTGAGTCAACTATGATGTTTTTGCTGTTGGTTGTGTCAACCATGATCTTTCTGTTGTTGGTTGTGACAACTATGATCTTTCTGTTGTTGGTTGTCTCAATCATGAACTTTTTGTTGTTATTTGTCTTAACCATGAGGGTTCTATTGTTGGTTGTGTTAACAATGATTAGGTTACACAGATGGAACATTTTTCTGTGTAAATGTTTGTTTTTATCTTGTCTGTCTAGCCAATAGGGCCATGAAGAGCATTGTCCATCACTTTACATATGTCATCCCTCTTGCATGTGTTAAAAGATCTTCTCATAAACTACACTGGTTAAGTTATTAAACCCATTAAAACCAATCTTTATATGGTGATACTTTTAAAAGATGTATGGATTATATTTTGTGACTTCTATTACAGATGATAAACCAAAATGGCCACCATGGCTTAAATTTTACACAAGGTAAAATGCAACCAGTTGTCATGAAAACCAGATAGAGAATTTATGACGGAGATGAACATTCTCCCAAAGTTGTATATGCAAGATTGAAAAACAATACCAAATACAGTGTACTTGTAACAAACTTAAAACATCATGGTGTTTTAATATCAGTTATCTTATTCAAACATTTTAGAAATTGATGAATAATCATATGTACATGGAAAATTTTGTTACTTTTTGTCCAGTCTTTAATTTTAATCATTGTGGTATAGCTTTTAGTTTGTTCATCTGTCCTGGTGAACTTTTCAGCTGTCTCAGTCTTTTATTTTTCCAGTGTTTTTCTTCCTGTGTTTAATTTCTATTTGGAAATCTTCTAGATAACTGATACCATTCACAGTTTAATAGAATGTTTCTTGAGCATTCCTCAGATTTTATTAAACAATTAAATGTAGTCAGGAAATTGTATAATTATTGTATATACCCACAATAGAATTCAATTCCTTCCAGTCTCCAAACCAATGGTAACATAACAAATATGAAGTGATTCAACATTGGTCTTTGCTGCTGATATGGATTTATGAAAAAGGCATGTTAAACATATAATAAAAAGAACATACATCTAACAACCTCTAAAGGAAAAATGTTTTAAAACCTGAACTGAATTTAAAGGCTTCTATTGTTGTTACATTCTGGATTATATGTTGACTTGATAATTTATCAGACTCCTACACAGTGTGTTTGTGGACCAGTTTCTATAATTGTCTGATTGTAGGTGTATTTCTATTGGAAAACAGTTTTTCAAGGTTTCATTGATATCTCATTAAATACAAAGAAACCTAAGGCTTTAAATCAAATCTCCCAAGAAGTTTATTCCTATAGAAACATGAACTTTCTTTTCATCAATGATTCTTACAAAAAAAAAAGTTTCTAGATGATGAAAACATATGTTTTTACGGTAGATTTCATACCAATTAATATAATGAGAAAGTTCACCTTTGCAAGGACATTCTGTCAACATGGTTACCAAAACACAAAATGATAATGTTCTTGTACATGTAATATCTTTTGGAAGATACTATTTCTGTGTTTCCATAGCCATAATTGGCCATTAGAAATAACTGGATCAGATGATAAGTATCAAGCAAGTTCTTTCATCAGAGTAATTCTGAGGAGAAAAAAAAGCAATTCTCAGAATAAAAAAAAAACACATGTTTTTTTAACGGTAGATTTCACATCAATTAGTCTAATGAAAAGTTAACCTTTGCATGGACAATCTGTCAACACAATGTTATGAAAATACTTATAAAACATGTTGATAAACGAAGCATGATACATTCTATGATAAATGAAAATTTCCAACCTCCCATTGAAGTCTTAATCTTTTGAACAACCATAGATTTCTTCTTCTCCCATTCACTTTTGATTTTGTTTTCTATGACTGTGTTTGGTTGCTAAAACTATGTCATATTAGATAGCTTGCTGTAATAAAGTATTCTCTACTATGCCAAAGTTGATGAGCTATATTCATAATTTTTTATAGGAGGAATTTTTTCCTCCTCATATTTGATGGCTTGCTGTAATAAAGCATCCCCTCCAATGCCAAGGTTGATGCGCTATATTGTGTTATAGGAGGAATGTAGTCCTCTTGAAGGCTGGTGGGATGATGTTTATTGTATAACTGTGTTGAGATAAACAGGTATTTACAGAGTTACATGACTTTTATTGTCACAGCCATTGACTGTGGTGTGAAACACAGATGGAATAGGAATTCTTAGGAAAATTTCTTTCTACATAGCTTTACACAGCTGATATACAGCAATTAAAAAAAATGCAGTAATTGCATATTTTAAGATTGCCCAATTATTAGCATGGAAATCAATAAAATAAAAATGAAAATACAAATCTACAATCTTAAAATACGGTAAACCAGAAATAAATATAATTTGACAAATAAACAGCTGCAATATACCTGATACTCCAAAGGTTTAAATTCTTTATCAAAATTCCTAAACTTCAATATTCGAACTCGCAAATAAAAAATCAACTGACAACACTTATTGTTTAAAAAGGAAAAAAAACCAACAGTACATGTACATACAACACAACATAGAAAACTAAAGACTGAGCAACACAAACCCAACCAAAAACTAGGGGTGCTCTCTAAGGTGCCCTGGAATGGTAAGCAGATCCTGCTCCATATATCATTTAAAAATTTACTGCATATGAGGTAATATAAGACTTAGTGTCTGGTATATATTAATTTTTTGTTACTCACTCTTGTGAATTTATGTTTTGATTGATTCTTTACTGTTTCTTGATGTTATGCACAAAGACTCATTTTGTTCATATTCAAGGTCTTATATTCCAAATAGGCTAAAAGCCTCTTATTTTAAAGAGATAGATTTTAGTCCTGATAAATATGTAGGTATAAACACCTACAAGTATAGGAGAGTTAAGTAATAAACAAGACTCTGATAACTTTGATGTTTAATTGATATCAGATGAAGATAGAGTAAACCGTTATTACCTATCATGTGACTTTTTATGTAGGATTATCAAATAAAATGACATTTATCTACACAATTATACAGTAATCACTAGTTAATGGACGAAATCCGAGTATTTGATGGAAGTTAAATCTCTGTGATTAAATGATATTTGTGAATGAAATGTGTACCAGTATATGAAAAGTAGATTGGAGTGTGTCTATGTAATTATTGGGAACATTAATGGTACTAAATATTAATAATAAAATTATATGTATTTATTGGGCGTGACATTTAAATGTTTAGTGATTATAGTAATGGATCTATTTGAATACACAGAGTTTTTCATATAACTAAATTTGCTTGATTCTCTAGTGGCAGTGCAATTTTACAGTAATCAATTCCAAAAAATAAAATCATTATAGGATATTATTATATAGTGAGGGAACCTCCTTTTGGTTATAATTGACTATAACGGCATGTAGTTATTAAAAATGAAAACAGCTCCTGTGGAGAGTCTCGTAAAACGCTCTTTTAAAGCTTGGAAGTTGACATTTTTATCAATTTATTTATTTAACAGTGATTGAAACTCTGAATTGAAAATAAAAAACCAAGAAAAAAAACATATTTTTTTTAATAGTCTGTATTCCTTTTCAAACTGTAATTGAGGTTCATCTAGTACCCATATTTTATTTTTATAATCAATACATCATTAATCAAAGAAACATCAGACCTCATTAATCAATTTCACAAATAATACCTGGGAGAGAGCTGTAAGGTTTTGTAAAATGTTCCATCTAAATTTTAATGTATGATAAAATGCAGTCTTTACCTAGCCTTTGATGTTTCTTTTCATGGATGTAAATTCTTTTTTATTATGAATTATCTGCATTAAATGAATGAATGAATATTATTAATCACTGATCTACTCGAATCAGATTTGTATGTGAACTGATAGTAAGACAACTAAAGGTTATAAATACAGATTTTTATGGATGTTCTCTTGTGCTATGTAGGAATTTGGCATATTCTGATGTAGAGTTGGAATATTGGACTGGAAATCAAAAAAATGAATATGGAGAAATAAGTTTTTTTGTTGTCATAGTTTATTCAGATGAAACCTTTTTTGGATGGATTGAAGAAATTTAAGTAACATTATCATTTAAGTGTGGATTGGACTCCAGGATTGTAACATGAGAATTGCATAGTTTACTCGAGTTAATATCAATGGGACTGTGTCCTGATCTTACTGTAAGATTCAAGGTTCGTTACTGAAGACCTTAAAAGAAAATGAGGAACTACAATAAAATGAAAGGTCCTCCAAAGATATTGTTATAAGATTTCTTACTTTTTGTTGTCATTAGTGTTGGTAATCTGGACCATGTGTTTCTTTTTTGTTGTCGTTTTGTTTTTGCGTCACTTTATTTTTAACATAGAGGTCAGATGCTAGTGATTTACATGGTCTCTTGTTCTGTCATGATGTTTATTTTTAACATAGAGGTCAGATGCTAGTGATTTACATGGTCTCTTGTTCTGTCATGAATTTTAAATTATTATTCCTGTTTTCCTTTCAATGTAATAATATTATTAAACAATATCTGTTTTCTTCATATTTTGAGAAGCAGAATGAATACCCCATTCCATTACACCATACAACATTTTAGTACTTATCCAATGTTCTGCTGATGATACTGGTTGGGTATCAGTATATAATTACATAGATAAAGTCTTAGTGCTGTTTTATACTTAATCAGTGTTATAAATCAAAAGCAGTAGCAGTATTCCTGGGATAATCTTATCATATTCTATCAATTTCTTACAAATTAAACTCCCATTAAGAATTTCTTCTTTTTCAAACAGATTGAGATAAGTTATATAAGATTATTAGCGGCATGTAATTTACTGCAAACAAAGCTTTTCCAAAATGAGAAAATAATTATGTTTTAATGTGCATGGCAGTAATTAACTGCAGGAATTTTATCTGAATTGAAACAAAAAATCCAAAATATTAGATGATGATCAAATTCATTTTTCAAAAATTTGTAAAACCTAGCTTTGCTTTAAACAATCACATCTTCAAACAATGTTGACCCTCTCAGAATTGTGGACATGCATATCATACTTTCTTGGCACAGCCGTTTATATAACTCATTTAATATTTTGGCTTGCAGTTATTATTATATCAACAAGAATATTATTAACTTATGTGTAAAATTACCAAAGAATTTAACATGCGTCAAATATGATTTATATATAGATTAAACTATCTGAAGCCAGCATGATCAAAGAGTCCAGCTACATTTTTTTTTACTTATCTTTTCCCAAAAGTTTAAAAAGTATTCATTTTGAAGAAGTGCCATGATTTGTTAAGAGTATATTTAAAAATTAAGAAAATAATAAGCGCACTTAAGCCAATTTTCATGCAAGTGGTAAATTCTATTTAAATTTAAATTGAGATTTGATCAATTTATATATTTACTGAAATTGTGTTGATGAATCCATGTAGAATGCTATGCTAAATTTTGCAATAACAAACATTCATGGCTATTTTGTCATATTATAGTTCATATAAACTGACAGTCATTGCATATATATATTTCTCTAATTCTTTGTGAATTTATCCCTTTCCAGGGGCGGATGCAGGAATTTTCGAAAGGGGGGGTGCTAACCCAGGGCAAAGGGGGGGTGCAGGGGGGGTGCAAAACATATGTCCCGATACAAATGCATTGATCGGCAAAAATAAAGGGGGGGTGCGCACCCCCGGAACCCCCCCCCTGGATCCGCCACTGCTTTCTGCACTCGTTGTATAAAAAAAATTTAATCAACGTGTGGTTCGTTTGATCCCAGTTCATCATTGGTTAAGATCCAATTATGATGTCGAATTTTCTTGCTTTCCTCTGAATTTCTTATTGTGACGGCATGAAGAAAGGCGACCATGCCTGATGACATCACATAGAAAGAACACATCATTTTGCAAATCATTCGTAAAGAAGGAATAAGTTTGTCTGCATATTGTTTAAAAATCATTAGAGAAACAGATTCCACCACCAAATCTCGTGTAATACGACATTTGTCCACTCTCGACAGTTAAGTTTTAAATATTTAAAATGCTCGGCAAGCCTCACGATTTAAATTTGAAAATTTAACTGTCTGAAGTGGATAAATATCGTATTACACTCGATGCAGGGGTAGAATCTATATATATATATATATATATATAAAAAATAAAAAACCAAACATTCAGTTTTGTTTTGGTAAGATTATCCTTTTACCAGTTGGTCAGTAATGATTCTATATCCAGTCACTTTATTATGATCCCTTCCATGTCTGTTAGTAAGTCTATTATTTTGCTATGATCAGTCAAACTATTATGATCCCTTTCATGTCTGTTAGTAAGTCTATTATTTTGCTATGATCAGTCAAACTATTATGATCCCTTTCATGTCTGTTAGTAAGTCTATTATTTTGCTATAATCAGTCAAACTATTATGATCCCTTAGTCCATTCAGAACAAAGAGCCTATATCTTCTGGATATTTATGACCTTTGGTTGCTGAACAATTTTATTGTAACAATTTAGTTTTATTTCATCACAATTCATCCTTAAATTTCTTCAACTTGATTAATGAATGTAATATTTGTGGACAATTTTGAAAAATAGTACCTGTAACATCATCAGTGCTTGTACTATAAAGGGAGATAATTTGATTCTCTTGACAATCCAACTGTTGTGATTTTATGGCAAGACTGATTACATTTTTCCTAGCCTGTGGTGTTATTTCTACTCTGTATTCAAGGCCTCATTGTCAACTGCTTATATTGATTTTAGCTTTAATTCAAAATACTCTTGCAGAAAAAAATACATTTCATATAATAGTTTGCGTAAAATGAGAATGAAAAACAAAATAATTCCCCATTCATTTGATTACTCAAATGTGCAATAGAAATATTTTATTTATCTTCTGTAGTAGTTCAATCATCACATTTTGTATTGAATGTGTATTGGGGGAAATTGTGGGAAGCTTAAGTCTATAACACTAGGTTTATTTGCAGAGCTATTTCCCCAAACCCCTCAAATTATCTTCTGTCCGTTCACAGCTGATTTTCATCTATTGCTATATGAAATTGAAGCTTTCATATGTTATTTGTTATATAAAATAGCATGAAAATTTCTGTAAAAGTGGACATAATATTTTTTTATATAGATTAGACTGTTGGTTTTCTCGTTTGAATGGTTTTACACTAGTAATTTTTGGGGCCCTTGATAGCTTGCCGTTCGCTGTGAGCCTTAAGGCTCCGTGCTGAAGACCGTACTCTGACCTATTATGGTTTACTTTTTAAAATCGTGACTTGGATGGAGAGTTGCCACATTGACACTCATACCACATCTTCTTATATTTATAATCTGTAGTAAGAGTAAAAGTGGATTATGATATGTACATACAAAACTGATGCCATTTTGATTGAGTGAATCATTGTTTTATGTGATAACCTAAATGTACTAAAGTATCCCACAATGCTTTGCGGTCCAATATAAATTGGATGAAGCAAGGACCTATATGACCTTGGGCAAAGTATAAAAAACAAGCTGATAAATCTTGGATGGTGCCATTAAGGATAATAATATCATTATTCTTGGGTTATGTAGGAGTGGGAATGTGTCTTCCAGTTCATTCATGTTAACTCTAATTAACGGTGTTAAATTGGCATAAGTCTTTGTCCTCGTAAAAAGTTTGTTTTGCCATTATATGAATATTGGGTTTATTTTTAACAATATAGAAATTTTATAAATTAACAACTTAAGCTTAAGCCTGACAAAAATTAAGTTTTATGGCAAAAATTAAAATGTGGCATAGCTGGGAATGTGCCAATTCCGAGGGACCAGACTCCTGTTTTCATTAAAAGATTTGAAATATCTGCCTTATTGACAAGTCATCTTTTTTTTACCAATAAGATCAAATCGAAAACACTGTAGTTTAAAGAGGGTCTCCACCAGATAACAGGTATTTGTAGAAGCCCAGTTATTGAGAATTGTAGACCATATCTTGACATTAAGATGTCTTTTGTGTCATTGGGTTGCTGTCTAATTTAACTTAACCCCAAATCTCATTTGTTTACCGTTTATAAATTGTCTTCCACCAATGAACCATAAGGCTATCATTATGACATATACAAAAGGATTTGTGTGTCTGATGGCTATTGAAAAAAAATTCCAAATATTTTTGCCAACTTGTACAACAGATTATTTTCTGCTATTCTGATTGCCATTGAAATTATCTGTTACCTAATGTATCTGCATTACCTATTGCAGGTAATATGGTGCCATGAACATTCAATTATGATCCTATTCAATTGAGACACTTGAGGACGATTAGCCTAAGACAATAATGAAATGTTACAATTGTATAAGATTGGAACAAACACATGCCTGTACTGTTTATACTTCTGCAAAATGTCTGCTGCACTTTTGGCATGTTTTCTTGTAGTATATTTTATTTTATTTCACATGTGTTACAATAACATGATGTTGATCTGTCGGTTCTGTTGAAAACCAGGATCAGTACTTTTGAACTATATAGCAATTATTATTCATTCAGATTTGTATTATACCATCTATAGCATACAGACTAAAACATTTGACCTTCTCATGTATGGTTGTTTGTGTCTTGACCAAAGAACTAGACAGTCGATCCATTCAGTCATATCAGTCTTCATACATACTGTCGATTCATTTATTTTCATGGATTAAGGAAAACATACATGTTTGTGGATAAATAGTTAGTGGTTTTGCCGATGTCTGCACACAAGCCTATAGAAAAGTTGTTATTCGTTGGAACTTTTTGTTTCATGGTCCACATGTACCTACAAAATCCACGAAAACTAATATCATTGGCGGATCCAGGGGGGGGGGGGGGGGGGGTTCAGGGGGTTGGAACCCCTCTTTTTTTGGCCGATCAATGGGGACATATAGTTGGAACCTCCCTTTGTCCTGGGTTGGGAATTCCCCCTTTTTAAAATGGCTGGATCCGCCACTAAATATTAATTGAATAATAATGAATCCACAGTATATTTTTGTGGCAAGAATTTAAATAAGAAGATGACACTGGTTTTATTGCCAATGAGGCATCTCTCCATCCAGAGACCAAAGGATGTAGAATTTCACACTGGAACAAGTGTTTAATATTGTCTTTTTGATTGAGATGATTTGTATCAGGTTCAACACAATTCTCCCTTTTTGTTTTCCATGGACATGAAGACATCACTTGTAAAGTAAAGTGAAAAAAACTTGAAAACCGATACCCATGAATGAGTTGTATTTTGATGTTGCCACTGTAATATCAGCCCTTATCTGTTTAATGTGTAGAGAAGTCATTAACATGCTTGTAGTCTGAGTAAATAGCAGGTGTAATTAACAGCTTATTAATTACCAAACAAAAATCTGGATCAATATCTATCTATGCCAATAAATCGGCTATGTATATAACTTTCATTCATATGTTGCCCACACTATACTGTTCTAAACTTACAAATATTTAATGTTTGCACATCATTGAAGAGAGAATTGCACATCTTTGAAGAAAAAATGGTATCAGATTACAAGAAATATTTGTACAGAAGAATATCAGTGTATAGCACTTGGTATTGGTTGTTAAGATGTACTTCTGATATCAGATTCACACTGTCAATGTTTACAAGACAGGAGTGCATGGAGGCCCTTTGATTTGAAAGGAGACCATTTTCTGCATAAAATTAATCATCTTGATGCAAATTACTGCCACTTGTTAAGAAAGTTCAGTTATGTTTTATGACACTACAATGTGGAATATTTGTAAGAAAGGCAATATATATACACAAATAGTTGCATTAAAAGTACATTGTATGACTGTATACATAGAAAATTAAATGAAGTCCGAGTTATTTTGACACAAACTTTGGATCTATTCAGGACCTACATTTAAGTAACTTTCTTGAACACTTAATCTAGCTTAGCATCATAAACTACAACATCAGCCACAGTGACTGCAGTAATATTTTGAATGGTTCATTTTACTAAATAGTTGTCAGTGATATTTATCCATTACAATTCCGCTTAAATTTAATATCTTGAATTCCAGCTTAGTTCAGTATCTGCCATGGTAGGACAACTATAGAGATTCTTCTTGGGCGCATACAATAGTTGTAAGATTGGTGTTTGTGTAGATGGGTTATAATCATTATATCTTATCATTCTATTTTGTAATATAGCAGAGAGATAGAAACAATAGCCTTCACAACACACTTTTTTACCCTACTGTTTCCAAGGTCATCAGATCACTTGATTTATCAAATATCAAGGTCATCATACGATGTAATAGTACTGTATGGTTCATGTCATTCTTGAAATCTGCAATAGTCTGACCTTTGCTTAAAATAACATCTTGTGATTACATCATACTGGAATCAACATACTTTCTGGTACATAGAATTAGCTATCTGTTTGTGGTATTTTAATGTAGATATTCTGCTTTTCAGTATCAAGGAGTTGTCTATCTTCTGTCTGGGTTGCTTCCCTTGGGGTGTGTAAAAAGGAAAATTGGTAGAATTGCTAAAATGTTTGACGTCAAGAGTGGGTGGTTCGGTTAAGATTATGTACCATTTCTATCACATAAGCTGTGAGTTGGAGCAATTGATTGAAGTCAAATTTATATTTGAGGTCATATAAACTTTGGTGTACCGGTACATGCAGTATCAATATATAAAGTTAAAAAACAGTCTTGTCACAGTGATAGTTAAAAAAAGAAGCCGATGGTTTTGACTTTAATGACCTCAAATTGCAAACCAATTTTAAGTAACTAAATTTTCTCCCATATGTCCATAATTAAATAGATTTGATTAAGCATATGTGTTAGCTATATAACTAAACAATTGAAACAGAAAATGAAGTTTATATTTACTCCTTTCATAATTAAGTTTCAGCAGTGTGGATTTTCCATAATGGTGTAACTCTTATACTTGTTAAACATGAAGTAAATTAGTTTGCTTAATGTAAAACCCAGGAGTTTGGCATCTACAGCTTATAATGATGGCGTATTTCAGTGCTAAATACTGTGTAATTGATACAAAAGTAGGAAAACCAGACAGGGTAACTAATAGGAACGTGAGAAAAACCATACTACTGTAGGTGTTTGAAAAATAGGTATCAATGGCAAGACAAATAATTCGTTGCATAGGGAGTTTCATAACAGTTTGAAAAATATTCACATCTTTTTTTTTACTGAATTCTCTTGTACATTTATTGACAATTATCTGTTTATTTCGGTCATTATAAGTTGAGTAGTCTTTATATCATATCATTTGAGCTTGGGTGAATTATTAATTGTCTCGTTGGTGATAATATTACTGCATCTTCCTTTTGATTTTTGAAATTTAGAAAAAAATATTAGCACTTTATCCAGCTGAAGAAAAAAAATGTTTTTCTCTATGATTGACAGATTCTGTTGAAATCTGTAAACTGTCCACTCAGTTGGCTAAGAAATATGTCATTAAATCTGCTGCTAACAGTTTCTGTTGTCTTTCTTCTAGGTTGGTCAAAATATGAATAAAAACTATAAGCACCAATATATCTGTTCAATCTGTGTTCCAAAAAGGAAAAAAAAATCTGATGTTTCTTCCGATATAATCCCTAAGACTGAATAAACCATAGAGTTTAATTATAGGATAGTGATCTGTAGGAACTGATCTGCTATAAAACAATCAATGGACATTAGGATTTTAACACCCATTCCTTGGTTAGCAAACCATAAACATTTATGGCTTCTTATCATTTATATATGGACTGGTAGTGCTGAAAATCAATTAATGCTTACCAGTTTTAATATCCTTGTGTGGCTGTCAAGTTGGTATTGGTCATAAAAAAGGAAATTGGTGGAAGCAGGGACACCCAAGATGGTCATTATTGAGTGATTAGATTGGAACCTGATTTTCAATAGTCTTGCATAATGGTCTCCCATAATGACGCAAGTGCTGTTTGAAATCAGACGGTATTGTGAATGGTCAGTTTCCTTTGTGCTAAATCAGGATATTTTGCGAGTTATCTTTTATGTGGTTTGATACTTTAAAATAGGTATTTGGTAGTTTACTATATATATATATGTTTTAGGCTTGTACCAGTATCAATTTTAATTGATTTTCATCTTGGAATATGGAGTTTTAGGGGTCACATGAGGGAAGTGTTAAAATGAGGGCTCACTCTATCCAACCCACCCATCCCAAGTTAGAGACTATGCTCTGTTGGTCTCATTCTTAATTATATTGAAGCCAATTGAAATGGAATCAGTAAAATTTTTGGTGTTTTTTTAGGGGTGCAAACTAATATTACATTTCTTCTTTATGTACATCTTCAGTGAACATTAAATGTCATTTCTCTTGTGAGGCTGCAGTTTTAAAAAATTTAATCAGATTAGAATTAAGATGGAACTTATGTTTTAAAATTTCTTAAAAAGGAATTTACACATTTAATTGATGTACCGGTATGTGTTTCACATATTTGAATGATGGAATAAAACTGAATCCTTGAAATGCCGTTATATTTCCTTTATAATTCCTCTATAAATAAGGTAATAAAAGTTGTAAAAACTTTAAAAAAAAAAAAAAAACTATAATTAACTCATAATTTATATGTATTGATATGATGAAAATCAATTGTTATATAAGAAGATTGTAGGATGATGTGATTGAGTTATAAAGTGTGATCAGACATGAAGATACCATACTAAAGTGTGATTAAGTATTAACTGTCAGATACAAAATGGAGGTCACTATTTGTTTCACAGATGTATTGATTTAGTCTGAATTTTGTGGAACAAACTGAAATGTGGGGTATACAATAAAATAGGAACTTAACTATAGAAAATTACGAGTTCTGCTGTATATAGGTGAGAGGTTTTGAAATAATTTTAAATTACACAAGTTTTTGAGTCTGGAAACCATTATAGGTTTGTAGGTTTTCAAAAGGGAAATATTTTTATATAAACTGGTCACATATATAGGATTGTATTATAGCTGTTTTCCCAATCTTCCAATAATCAAAGGACTATAGAAAGTTATAATCAGTGGTTGATATTTCTGACTTCAAATATAAAATGTCATTTGAAAATTCGGAGATGAACTATTTTATTCTTAGAGAACTAATTTCAGCAACCAGACAATTCTTATAGGAAGTTTTTGAATGAAGATATATCAGGACTGATCAATAGCTGTCATCAAAATCATATTAAGTTCAAAATAAATGTCATTCTTCAATTTAATTTTTGTTGTAATTGAATTTAATGATTATTTAATTTGGTTTGGTCTTGAATTATGCAATTGTGAGACACCTATTGATGTATATCTTGTCATTGGTAAAAGTAAAGGATTGTCACTCCGCTGTGGTGTAAAAAGTAGAAGACTTTTGGAAAAAACTAACAGCATGTATTGATCTTTGTAAGACAGAGAAACCAGCTCTCAAAACAAATAAAAAAATATAAAAGGGTCGTTCCGAGTCTGATTCAAAATCAGTAAAGAAAAACAGCTCTCAAAACAAATCAACAATTAAAAGCGGTCATTCCTGAATCTAATTCAAAATCAGTTGGAGGAAATACTCAGCTCTCAAAACAAATCAACAAATAAAAGAAGTCATTCTTGAGTCTGATTCAAAATCAGTAAGAGAACACACAGCTCTTAAAACAATTCAACATATAAAACGGGTCATTCCTGAGTCTGATTCAAAATCAAGTTAGTGAAAACAACTCTTAAAACATATCACCAAATAAAAGTCTGGGTCATTTCTGAATCTGATTCAATTCAGTTAGGAAAAACAGCTCTCAAAACAAATTAACAAATACGAAGGGTTATTGCTCAGATGTTACCTACTAGATTCAAAATCATATGGCTCCAAAACCTTAATGCATTGATCGTAACAATTATAAAGGGTCTGTTTTTTAGTATGGATCCATCTGATGTAAAAAAAAATAAGAGAATGTGGTTTGATTGCCAACGAGACAGCTGTCAACCAAAGGCCTTAAAGGACAAGCATGTAGAGTTAATTCGATTGTTGGTGGTTTTATTGCCAACGAGACGACTGTCAACCAAAGGCCTTAAAGGACAAGCATGTAGAGTTAGTCAACCAAAGGCCTTAAAATACAAGCATGTAGAGTTAGTCAACCAAAGGCCTTAAAATACAAGCATGTAGAGTTAATCGGATTGTTGGTGCTTTACACTCACCTCTCATAAATCATAATGGTGGTGGCTAGTTTCAATTGATGGATGAAGCTGGAGTGACTGGAGAGAATCGCTGACCACAAGCATGTGTTGATTTTAGCTAACTAAAGCTTAATTATCACATTATGGCTTGAATGTTGGTAACTGCACAGTGTACAAAAGTCAATTTCTCTGAAAGAACCAGGCCAAATTGGAAGCAAACTTTGCCACAATCATCCTTGGGTTATCTAGTTTATCAAATAATGATCCTGCCAGACCGACATGGTAATCCAGACAAGAAATAAAACAGAAGGGTAAAATGCACCTATTGTCTTTTATCTTATGGCATATTAATGAAGTTGTTACCAAATAGAACAGATCTGAGGCTAAGTGAAACTCAGGGTTGATTATTATGCTGTGTTCCTGTGTCAATGAGAGTAACTCTCATCTTTTATTTACATTTATTATTCCCCACCTACAATAGTAGAGGGTCATTATATTTTCTGGTCTGTGTGTGTGTTCGTTCGTCCGTCCATCCATCCATCCATTTGTTCATCTGTCTGTCCTGCTTCAGGTTAAATTTCTTGGTCAAGGTAGTTTTTGATGAAGTTTAAGCCCAATCAACTTGAAACTTAGTACACATGTTGCTATGATATGATCTTTCTAATTTTAATGGCAAATTAGAGTTTTTATCCTAATTTTACAGTCCGCTGAACATAAAAAATGATGGTGCAAGTGGAGCATCCGTGAACTGGGGACACATAATGTTCTTGTTAAAAATATTCTTGTTAAAAGTGAAAAAAAAGGTTTAGAGCTACTGAGGTCTATCTCTAAATATCTAGAAAATAAAAACACAGTGACTTATAAAATGTTGTGCAGACTATGGTTATTATAGTCAATCTGACTTGAAACATTTACAATGATGAATCTAATGACACTTGCTGTAATTCACCTTAAAGTTTTATCACAATACATCTTCATTCGGAAGCGATTTATTTGATACCTTTATATTAATTATTCTTTGAAATCAATCTCAAATGTTAGTTTTATGTTTTTATGTTTTATTTGAAACCAAAGATCAAAGTTGTTATTATTGAACTGTAAAAACTATATTCATCATTTTATTCCTATCTAAATTACATGTCATTGTCTTGTTAACCGACAGACCTTGACAAAGATACATTAAGACAAAAATGTTAGTGATTTTTTTTGCCATTATAAATAACAAAAAAAATGTTTTTGTAAAATCAATACAGTTAATGCACCTGGAAAATATGAAAGTTCGGGCAGTGAGTCTTAAACTCGAATAAAATATTCTAACTTCTGCGATTGTTTTATCTCCCTCATAACAGAGGTTACAGATAAAAACAAATTTCATTTTGTGTCATTGTCGTCCCACTTTATTTCATCTTCCTCTACTTTAAATAACTGCTCAACAAAAAAACGAAATGAAAAATAGAAAGAAAGTTGTATTAAATACCCAACAATCAGTTAACCAAATTATCAACCTAGGCAATGAAGGAGGGGGACTTGTAATAAGAAAATGCCAGCAACCCAGCTTCCCTGCATTTCACTTTGGAAGATTTAAGTCGGTAGCCTTTTAGTGTATTTTTTGTTTCATTTCTTAGTGTACTTTTATCATTTAAAGATTGTAGTTGAATGGCTGAGGACTTTGGTGGTTTTGTTTTTCTGCTGAAAAGGACAGAAGACATTTCGAATTTTGGAAAATGTATGATGAAAACTAACCCAATCAAGTAGGGTTAGCCATGCCTGTTATTGAAATTTCTGGATCTGCCACTGAGTTGGTTCATATTGAAATATCAATGACAATTAGATTAACTTTACCCATGCCCTCTTTAATTTGGTAAGGTTTTATCATACATTTATCAATTTTTCAAAATGATTCCTGATCATTCAAATAATTCCTAGTTAAAAAGAGATAGTTCTATACTTCTATTTTGATCTATTTTCAATAATTATCAATTATTTTGTTATGTTTGTGTATAGTGAAAAACATTCACTATGAACAAATGCTTCAGCTTTCTAGACTTAATCTGTAAAAAGATGTTTCTGCACAAAAACAGGAAATGAGGAATTTATTTACAACTTGATCATTATTTAAAGTCTAAAAACACCAAATAGGGTTTTACATCATCCTAAAATACCGGAACTTAAATTTCCAATAAAGCAGGCTTACATTGCCTGTAATTACAGTATTGAATGGCAAGGAATAGGAATTGCTTAATTGAAGCAACTTTTATTGAATTGACTTTTCTAAAATTGAGTCCACAGGATAATTATCAGTAAACAGTAAAACTATATTTGAACAGGAACCCAGTCAATATTGAATCGCAAACAAACACTCAAATGATTAAGATTTGCTCAGATGTTACCTACTAGATCAATGAAATAATACATCAACAGTTTGAAAGAAGGAAATACAAATGTATAAATAAATAGAAAAGGAAAAAAAAATCAACAACAAAAAAATGAGTCAACCCATAATTGAAATAATAAATTTATTGCTTTGCCTTTACCGGAGTCTAAAAGACACTAAAAAAAAAATCCAGCATCAACGGCAGTGTCAACAATGTGCTAGTTGATAAGGTCAGTTTTTAGAAAACACTTGTGGTAGTCAATGATATTTCTAATGCAGTAGTATTAGAATTGGCATATCCACATTTCCATGCAGTCGGAAACCCGGTTGAAATAGAACAAAAGAATTGAAGCTCTTTGTTAGAGAAGGCGATAAATGCTTACTGTAATGTTTACTAAGTGACTAAATTTTTAAAGTTAATAGAAACAAACAAAATTACAATTTTCTTCTGAATTACAAAGTGTTTTATTTTAAAAACACCATTTGCATAAGTTTTCAATTTATCTAGTATATAGTTAAGGAGAACAATTAGATATCAAGTCGACGACATGGGTATCTTTCAAGTTGGATGTAGAAAATGCATAACCTCCGATTAAAAGAAAAAATTACCACGGACAGAAAACATTTCAATCTATAAGTTCAGTAATTTTCGTGTCTGCCCTTCCATTATGTGACTCAAGAAAAAATTCCCAAAAATGGGTAACACTTGTATCAGAAGGAGAAAATCGAGTGCACCTTTTTATGTAAGGGCGTGTTTGAGTTGAATATTTTGTCTTAATATCGTACAAAGTAAGAATATTTCATTCATAGTCTTGCTTCAGATTCTATCATTTTTATATATCAAAGCTACAGGTTGACTTTATAACATAACAAGAACTATCTTTAAAAAAGATATCCGACGTATTTAAATTTGAGTATATGTTTATCATTTCGATAACCTTCAGAAGCTCAAAGATACCATTTAAATAACGTTTTCTCTGTTTGTGTTCAGTATTCTCGGTCCTTGTATCTTTCTGTTTACATTCACCAAAACCCCGCGGAAATATCACATGCGTAGGTGCGTTGTAAAAGTCGTGTACGTTCGTACAACAAAGTTTACATTTAAAATTATATAATTGTCCCGAAAAAACAGCTGTCACGGATGCAAAGAGCCATTGGAGAAACAATTATTTTAATAAAAATATAAATCTTTGTAAGATCTAGTTCAAATATTTATAGGTTTTCACTTGCTTTCCATCACGATATAATTAACCAGATGTTTTTTCAAACACAACCAAATCACCCACCATGACAGCATTTTGTCCAATCACAGAAAGGATTTTCAAGCATGCGTATTCTGTTGCCATAGTTAAGCGTCCTTAAGTTCAAAGGGCACAAACCGAAACTATACCGACTATATCGGAAAAAAATCGCAGTACTAAAACATGAAATATATGGGTCAAGTGAAATACCTATCTAATGAATCACAAAAACAGAGTAGGTGTGTTCGAATAGCTATTTTTTTACTGAAAGTACTTGACGACAGTCTTTCAAGTTGGATGATGAAAATGCATAGCTTCGAAAAATTATTATATATATATATATATATATAATTTTTTGTGTGTGATAACTAGGGTTTATAGTCTTCAACCGCTTAAAAAATCTAGTCTGCCCTTCCACGAGATATTTAATTGGAATTTTTTTAAATGTTTATGAATTTTCGAAAATACCACCTGACAACCGACCAGACAATAGTTTTAAGTTGAATCAGACAAGATCATTAACTGATGTTCATTAGCTAGCAGATACATTTGTCTTTTAAAATACAACTGACATATAAGGGTCGTAATGGTGCAATGTGGATAAATTTATCGGTTTCTAAGAGCAAAATTGGCAGCGCGTCATCCCTACAATGGCTTCCATTTCTACGATTGTGATAATGAACTGGCGTAATGGGGAGATAATTTTGACAAAGTAGAATCCTGACTGAACAATTTTAAAGGGTCTGTATTTTAGTATGGATTCATCTGATGTAATAGAAAATAAGAGAATGTGGTTTGATTGCCAACTGCTGACTGCATGGAGATTGTTTGACTCTGTACATTCAGTCATGGTTCATCAAAATTATTTCAATTTTTATTTCAACATTACATCTCTGTCTTTAATTTGTTTGGTAATGTGAATAGTCTTTTCAAAGGAACATTTTTCATGATTTGAAACTTTGAAAAATTGGGATATAGACTCTCACTGGATACTTTTAGTTACGCCAAAAATTATGTAAAAGAAGTTGCCCATCATGGTATCATCACATAACAGTTTTGATGAGTTAGGTGATATATCTGTTTATGTTTTGTAAATCTGAATATTTTAAGAATTCTATGAAAAATATGTTACAAGTATTAGCATTATTTCTACATTAGCTTCAATTAATCCACCCTGCTTTAAGAATTGAATGCTGTAAGATCCCTTTATATATAAGTTTGGCAGATTGTGATCTTTCCATTGACAGAAGATATTGATAAAATGCATATTTCTATCCTTCAAATGACAATCTACCTCATGTCATCATGGTCTGTTGTGTAACTCCTGATGGGAGATCGTGACAAATAGATTGTTTCACTATTGACTTGTCTGTCACTGTCAGGGAGTTGTAGCTAGACCAAGATCACAACGCTTGATTAAAAGCAGCATTAGTGATGGTTCGATTAAAAATCTGTGGAACCAAGCATATCAGACAAGTTACTAGCTTAAATAGAGGAATCCATTTATTGTGGAGGATTTGCTACATTGATCAAGAAATGATAAAGATGATAGAATCACATTTATAAGATATCAACACTTGTCCCTGCATTGTAAATAATGTAAATACAGAATGCTTTTTTGTTCTTATTAGTTAATCACCCTGGGTAATCAAGGTTACAATTTGTGGACAAATTAACAAGGGTACAAAGTTGTTAGCAAGACACTGATCAACATGACCTACATTTCATGCTAAATTTACTTGGGGTTAAGTTTTCCACCTAGCTTTACTAATATATAACATATATTCATTAACAATAAGGCAGCTGAGTTTGAATCTTTACCAAATACAAAAGTTAAAGATATTTCAACTCATAGTACAATGTTTCATTTGGTTCTTTGTGACCAATGTTTTTAGTATAAATGTTTTAGGATGATATGTTCATGCCTTTCCGACACTTTATCTATTTCATTTTTTGATACTTTGAGACATATTTATAGATAATATAAAGTGAGTTATGAATATCTGTATTTTAATGTTTGCCCAATTGAACTATTGTACAACTCTTGTAAGGAGATTTCCAACAAATAGATTTCTACATATTAAATTGTCGATTTCTGTCAGTTTGGTAGATAGACCATTATCGGCTATGTTTGATTGAAAGTGCCTTTTTACCAAAGTTATTTATCAACTGGCATCCGAAGACCTGATTCATTTGTTACGAGGCAAAAGTGACAAGCTAGAATTCCTAGCTTCATTACGTGGTTATATGGCTGTACTTAAAACATTATCGTATCGATTCTTCTGTGTTAAAGAACAATATTCAAGGATGTATATTGTTAGTCAACACAAGATGTTACCTGCTAATCAATACCAAAATCGTCAAAGAGTCCGTTCTGTTCAAGATTTTAATAAAGCCAAAGCTGATAAAATCATCGGATTAAGATATGAAAATACCCGCTATGAAAAATCTCGGTCTTGGTTAAAAATCTATATTACTGTTGATAGGATTGTGTCATCAGGATATAGATTTGGATTTGTTTAAATCAAAATGTCTAAAGATTATTGACTTTTTTGAAAATATTTGATCTGTTAGTTTTAAATGTCAAATTGATTTAATTGTATAAAACCTGTGAAGACTTCTCTTCTTACCTTTAAGATATAAAATATCAAACAAGTTAGAAATAAAGAGTTTGATTTATTTGGTTTGTAAATTAATTCTTGCTTCTCAATGATAGAAAGTTGAGGCAGATTTAAAGTTTCTTGATGAACATTATGAATGAAAATGTTTACAATGGAAACTTGTTACCTAAATCTTATTAGTAAAAAATTAGTTGAAAATTTCTTGAAAAAGATGATTTTAAGTCTTTGTAATTTAACCAGGAAATGTTATCCTTTGGTAGGATAAATCATTAAAACAATATTTGAAGGGCTTATAGGTATTTGACTGGTTTTCTAATTTTCTGATTAAAATAATCATTTCTTATGAAGGTTTAAGTCTAAAAGAAACTTGCTGTCATTTGTTCTGTGGTGAAAAGTTGTGTCATTGGCAATCATTGTTGACCACATATTCTTTTTCTTTTTTTTCATACACACAATATTTTAGATATAATATTAAGAGCACTACTTGTGAAGCTCAATATGAATGTGCAGAAACACTCAGCACCCAACCATCAGCCGGCTGCCGCCACCAACAAAAACTTGCATCCAAAAAATAGCCCAAAAGTGGCGTAAAACCCCATCAATCAATCAACCCTCTATTTAGTTTTTGAAGTCAAAATACTGTCATTACTTTGGAAAGGTTGAATTTCATTATTTAAAAGTTTAACAAAACTACCTCCTGTCAGTACAAACCATTGTTGAAAAGCTGATGTTAACTGAGTTCTTACAGCAGACATAGAAATAACTGTGAAAATAAAGATACACCAGAGAATACAAAAAGATTCTGCATGCAGACATGAGATCAGGACCTTATTGTAAAAATGAAATGAAATGCCAGATCTTTGTTTAGCCTCAGGGGTAATTTAGTACCTCGTAACTTTTTATCAATTTGACATCCGTCATAATAGCTACATGTGTGAAGAACCAGTCAATATTCATCAGAATTAACAACCAAAATATGGTTATTTAATATCCCAAGGCAGTCTTAATAGATCCTCGTATGGAAGAAATTATTAAATCAGAGAGAAATAGGTTGTCAACAAGAGGCTATGATCGGAATTATATAGATCAGCTGAGAGATTACGAGTATAAATCATCTGTGTTGGATATTAACATTGGGGATGTATTCATTCTGTATGGTTTTAATGGCCTCAACTAAATAAGGCAAATTGTACCGAGTATTTGATAGATTTATAGATGATGGGTTGATCTTCGTGATAAATTACGAAGCTTCCGAGTTATGTATCTTTAAATTAAGCTTGTATCAGTTGATTCATGTGTGTTCAATCATATATTGGAAATAAAAGTGGCCCAAGAACATATTGGTATTTAATAATGTATGGAATAAAAAGATAAGATAAGAATCGAGAATTAAATATCTAATCCATACCAGTAGGATTTTGTAATTGAAATAAGAAAGGAGAATAGAAGTGAAAAAAATCTTATCCAATTTATTGAAGCAGATTTCACCTTTTCAGTGGTTGTTTTATGTCATTATAAGGTTGTTGGCTTTTTTGTGGTTTGTGTGTTTCTTTTTTCTGTTATTTATAGAATTCCATGTTGATAGCAGATGTATGATATATATGTCTGTGTTTAATTTATTCACAACTTTTGCAAGCTGGTAGACAAATTGTATAGATACCTGTCTAGTATATTTGATTTCCTGATGCCTCACAGTCTTGAGGTTATTTGAGTCTGGTGAAGACTATATGTTGTCCTCTCAATGTCTTGATGTTATTTGAGTCGGGCGTTTCTTTCTCATTTAAGAATACCCAACATGCCCTTTTATTTATATTCAGTTAAGTTGGGCTTTGAAACCCAAAACAAGACCAAATAAGTTATAGAATAATACCAAAATAAGGATGAATGATAGAATACCCCCAAAAAAGGTTCCGTCAGAAAAAATGAGGACATTAATTACTTACTAACTTAAAGTCTTGAAATATAAAAAAAAATAATTCAAAAACGAAATAAATCACAGGATTCATTAGCTCGCTAAACATCAAATTGAATTGTATACATGATTTTTGGGGTACAAATATTTTCAAATCATATACTGTAGCTCATTACAATAACAGAACAAGTGACTGGCAAGCATTTGTTTTGGGGAATTTAGAAAAAGCAAGGGGTGAATTTATATACAAAACCATGTCAAAAACATAATGATGTCGGGCAGAAAGAGGTATAATCTGTTCCCCAAGTTCAAGTTAGATATCCCAGGTTATCTCCCTTTCTGTGGATTAAGCTTTATTTTAATTCTGATATTGCTCTGCTATTTGCAACTTAACAGTAATTTGTATGTAAAGTTCTCGCTCTTTTATTTTTTATACGATTTCTGTGTACAAAAGTTTTCTCAAATTGAACTATAGGTACAAAAATTTAAGATGAAACCTTTTTTTCTATTTTCAGTTAGAAGAAGAATGAGCTGTATAAAGTATCCAGTTCCAGTTAAAGTAAGTGTAAAGAATAATTATACTTCATGATAAAATGACAGATATGGATTTGTTTAACTGTTTCAATGTAGACAATTTACTATCCAATGACTCAACGGGGGACACCTCTCAATGGCCCCGACGTAGCAGAGGGGGAATTAAGTTCTACCCTGCTGTTCTGTCTGTATGTCCCAAAATTGGTTCTTGTTCTCTAACTTTAGTTTGCCTCAACCAAGTGTTATTAAACTTATACAAATGCTTATTACCACAAAAAACAGATCAAGTTTGAATTTTAGTGTCATCACTTTAACTGTACTTGAGTTATGCCCCTTTACAGTTTCCACTTTCATATAACTTATAATATTATGTACATAAGGTCATAGATAATTTCTTTCAATTTACAATTTAAAACACAATAATGGAAGATTTAGTATAAGAAATTTAATAACACCCTCTCAGCTTTTTGTTATTTATAAATAAACTGTGTTCCATGATCCCTAGTAAATTTCATATTATGTCTGCATAAGTACAACAAGGGAAGTACAATATAAGTATATGTGATATGATCACCAATGGGTGAAAACTATCTACCAATGTCCAAAGAACCAGTATGTAATCTAACTATAGGTCACTCTTCAGCATTTAACAATTGATCAGGCAGCTGGTTTCCTCATTTGAATTGCTTGACATTTTATAATGTCAGGGCCTTTTATAACTTGCTTCTGAGTATGGGTTTTGCTCATTGTTGGAAGCCATACAGTGACCTATCTACTTTATTTGGTCTCTGTGGATAGTTGTTTCATTGCTGATTTGCAGCCAATCATACCACATCACCTGGATTCTCTTCAAATTTATCTGGTTACAAAGATCTGTTAGAGTAAAAACATATCAGATTTATATCTTTCCTTGTTTCAAAAGGTATGTGGTTTTTAATGTCCATACTGGCCCAAGCAACCAACCCACAATCAATCAATCAATATTAGTACTGGTCATGTTTCAAGGTCAATTCTTACTGAACTTTGCTTAAAATGTCTCATGAAAAATCAGAATAACTTATTTTTCCCTCAAATTTGGTGTCCTTTGGTACTCTGGATGGCTGGTATATAAGAAAGAAGGCATTTGTGATTGATTATTTTATCAATCTTGTTTCTATAAAGGTCAAACCAGATAAATGAAGGTGTTGAAGTCTAGGAGGTCAGGTCTGACTTTTTGGATCCTGCTTGAAAGTACACACAGCTGTCTGCTATCTGCCATTTATTTCTGGTAGAATTATATACACTATTAAAGATTACAGTCAAAGCTGCTGTAAAGGTCACCTATCTGCCATTTATTTCTCACTCACTCACGGGTAGAATCATATGTAGGTCTGGTAAACACTTTTGAACTACAGTCAAATCTGCTGTAGAGGTCACCTCTGTAAGGGGGAAACCCTGTAGTGTCAGGTCACTTTTGTTTTGTCCATTTGTAGTGAAACCTATTTGTATTTAGAAAGTTAACCTGACTAATAAGGTCAGTTTTCTCTTGACCCATAGATGACCTTTATATATCTTTGACTGTATTTGCTAATGTCATGACACTGCTATTCTATTACAAAATATTCTGCCTAAATTTATGTTCTATATTACTCTCCTAATCTGTAACACATTTTACTATTTTAATGTATAAAAATTGTCTACGTCTGCATAGTTTTATTCTATTTAATAAACTAAATGAGTTAAGTTCAATTGGTAACCATTTAAAGTAATAAAGCCTCATCCCTGCTTAATTATGCATTGATTGGAGATGAATATCTTAGGTTATAAACTTATTAGAGATGTGCGTGTATTCTTGTCTGAGATGATGAGAAGCTTGGATATGGCTTTATATAAGGCACATTAACTGGCTTGAAGAGGGATTGTTTATACTTATCCTTGGACTTGTAATTAATCATTAATTAATTTATAGATTACTGATCCATCTTTGGTTCATCTGTTATTACTGGTTGTAGAAAATAACGATTATTTAGTAAATTAGTACATGAATGTCTTCATTAGATTGGTTATGAAATCTGGTACCTTATCATGTAGTTATCCAGGTGTAAGTAGTATAGTTTGAATGGCATATGAAAATAGAGAATAGAACTGGAGGAAAATGTCAAAGAGACATTATAACCTGACCTCAATGCAGAAAAAAGTAATTGGTTTGTGTTGGCCCGTGGACATTATAGAAAAGAGAAGAAGACTTCATTATAATTTTGAGGTCTATTTTTTATGATAAAATCTGAGCTTTATGTATTTTTGTCATTTTGTTTAGTTTCTTTTGTTACCTATTCTGACATCAGACTCAGACTTCTCTTAAACTGAGTTTTACTGTGCATATTGTTGTGTGTTTGTTTTTTGTACATTGGCTAGAGGTGAAGGGGGAGGGTTGAGATCTCAAAATAACATGTTTAACCTTGTCGCATTTTTGCGCCTGTCCCAAGTCAGGAGCCTATGGCCTTTGTTAGTCTTGTATGATTTTTAATTTTACTTTCTTGTGTATAATTCAGAGTTTAGTATGACTTCCATTTTCACTGAAGTAGTATACATATTTGTTTAGGGGCCAGCTGAAGGAATCCGTCGGGTTCAATTGTTTCTCGCTGCATCGAAGACCCATTGGTGGCCTTTGGCTGATGTCTGCTCTATGGTCGGGTTGATGTATCTTTGACACATTCCCAAGCCCATTTCCATTCTCAATTTTATTTACCAAGTATTATGGAGTAGCCATCATAAGTAACTTCCATCATCTTAAAGGAGCACTAGCTATGAGATATATAAAAAAATCAAAAGTATGATGTTTTTTGTTCAATCATTAATGAAAGTGAAATAGCGAAATAATAGTTTGCTTTTATAGGCTAAAATGGTTCAATTTTGTTAAATTAAGCTATTAATAAACATTGATAATGAATTATTCACTTGCAAGTGAATAATTCGACCTCAGTAAATCCGTATTCATGTGAACTACAATTTAACCTCATAGAAAGAGATAGAATAACACATGCATTGTCTGTGTAAGGTTACTTAAAGGAATAGAATGTCAACATTGAAAGTGAAACAAAGGTAAATAATTTGATTAACTGATTTGATCCACAAAAAAACATTCTTATAAAGGTAAAAACGACAAAAAACATAAATTTTTAATCTATAATACAAAATTTAACAGACCTATAAAAATCCAATTGCACGAGTTGCTTAATCTATTTATATCTATGTTTATGTTTACATTGCTTATATATTCATAGAAGGTCAACTCGATAGTTAATTAGATGGCGTTTTGGCTAATATTCACACGAAACAAAGTTACATCTTATTGAGACCATGTCCTGTAAATTGTTTACTTTATACTTTTAATAGTTTGGAAAAATGTTTTACATTGTTATAAATAAAATATGAGAATTTGAGTCAAATCGGTGAACATGAATTTGGCAGCAAGTGCCCCTTTAAGTTTCTTTGTAAAGAATTTGTGGTGTTATAAAATTATGATGATTATTATTTTAAATAAAATTGAGAATGGAAATGGGGAATGTGTCAAAGAGACAACAACCCAACCATAGAACAGACAACAGCAGAAGGTCACCAATAGGTCTTCAATGCAGAGAGAAACTCCCGCACCCTGAGGCGTCCTTCAGCTGGCTCCTAAACAAAAACATATACTAGTTTAGTGATATTAAAATGGACTCCAAATTATACACAAGAAACTCAAATTAAAATTAAAAATCATACAGACTTTTAAAATGAAAAAGATTCTTTTTTTTATTCACTTTTGACAAATTACATGGTTTTTTTATGAACAAGTATTGACAACACATAAGACCTATCAAGTGTTGTCTCTCTCGGGAGATACAATGTCACTTTCTCCCGTAATGAATATTGATTTGGATAGAAAATGTGTAAAAACTGATTTACTTCAGCCTTCATCCTGCTAATACCACTTCCTCAGAATTGCCGGAATTGCCTTACTGGAATTATTTAACAATCAAGATAGCCATTGTGGAATTATTTAACCATTTTTTTCCCATAAATGCGTAGATTTAGTGTCTGATTTCCATACATGTTTGTATTAATGGTGAATTCTAGTCTAAATGAATCTTTAAATACTCCTTTATGATAATTCTTTGACAATTGTTTGTGTTTTGTCTTTATCAAACTAATATGTGTAATAATGTCATAAATTTTGATTAGGTTGGTAGAACTATTGCTACTTTGTAAATATCCCAATGACTTAAAAAAAAAAATGGAAAATACGAAAATGAATTCAGAATGGAATTTAGCATTTGCTAACTTGATTTAATTCATAAACTTCAGTTACTTAAATTGTTTTTTTATATACAATACTATTTAAAAAGTTAATTCTTTAGTTTAACTTTAAAAGAATAAGCTCACAAGTTTTAGAAAAGAAATAATTTTTGTTATTAATAAAATTATGGTGAAAAAAATACAAATAAAAGTTACTGAAGCTTTGTATAGAAAGGAAGATAACTCTATATTATTAAGTTTACTCAAAGATCAGTAAAACAATATATGATAAGACTATATCGAATTGAATAAAATATTTATGTTTTATTTTTTGTCAAATAGCGAACAGGCTATAGTTTTTGATAGATTTTCAGATTGTGCTGAATCTCAGTAGAATTTATATTTATTTATATATTCAATAAAGTTGCTGTCTATTGTACCTATCAGAGTTCTGCATTAGGGTTCCTTTACCCAATCCCTGTGTTTTCCTGTGTTTCCCCTAAAAGGGATATGTTGAATTACATTAATTACATTAAACATTGTTACATTAAACTGGCCAGTTCAAGCCCGTAGCCAGAAATTTCTGGGGGTGGGTGGGGTGTATTTGAACTCGCAAACTCAACTTAAACAGTCACAATTCAACCCGAACTTTGACTTTAAACAGTGCTTATTTGTTTTAAGGGTTCGTCGAAACCACCCCTGGCTATGGTTATATGGTTATGCAGTTAAGAATTGTCAGTTAGAATGTGTAAAACAAACAAACAGGATATTAAATAATAACACTTGGTATGTTCTTAAAAAAAATCCTCTAAAAACTGTAATATTGAATCACAGATATGTTGAGGAATATACTTATGTCATAAACATGAATCATTAAGTTTTTGGTAATTGGGTGGTATTTTAGATTTTTATGATATTTTGTGTTCCATTAGAACTCAATGACCTGCATCTGAATGTAGACATAACACTGGCATACAATCAAGATGTCTTTATTTTATTTTCAGTCCTTCATTGCTTTAAGTGACAGATGTCTTCAGTAGGAGACAATTTATTGCAGTCAATCTCCTCCTCCATAAACATAAAACAATGCTTATGTCTTTGCCAAGTCTGGTAAAGACAATTACATAACTCTGTTCGAGTGTTATGTCACGAATAGTAGTTTGCTGTTAAATAGCAAACTTTCTCTGAGTATTTATTGTTAAGAAATAAGTTATAATGAAGTGCCAGTAGTGGTATCCCTTTAAAGGAGCTAATTAACTGGGGACTCCACTCAATAGCTGCACGACTTTAAAATGATGTTGATAGCAGAGCTAAAACAATTAATATCTGGTAACAATTTGTAAGAGACCAATTAATAAGCCACACAAAACTCTATTCTGTTTATTTCCGATGCAAAGACCCTATGCGTGAATCAATATTAATACCAACATATGCAATCCTTAAGGATGTCAACATTATCGTAACTATATCCTTTCTGAATAAGTCTGTTTAAAGGTTTGGTTAGATTTTGAGGTGAATGTGGACATTTTTGTGTTTTGTAAAGAATATTACTGTTGGCTGTTATCTGCTCTTTGATCAACCGGATCAAAGAGCAGATAACTCTCTGACACATTCCCCATTACCATTATCAATTTTACCATAAAATATTGGATGTGAAATACCTGAACTTATAAGATATCTGCATGTTGATTTATATTTTAGAATGATGTCCTTGTGCCATTGATAAAATTTAGTAAATGTTTTGACAAGTTTGTGATATAGAAAACCCTGGTGTAATTATTTATCAGTAATACAGAGATTTCTTTCGTTGAAATCAAATATGTTGTTACATACACAAGCAAATCAAAAAAGTTGAAATATTTAAACCACTTAAAATGGTGACATGGGAACGTGACACCATAAAAAAATGGATAATTACCAATAAAAAGTATCATTCTGCACTTGACAAAAGATAAACTAATTCTGCCTTATGCCCTCAAGATGTAGCTAATACTTGTAATAATTTGACTTTGGCTCTCATACTTTCATTTCTTGTTGGATTCTTATGAAATTTAATTATGTTTTAATCAATAGTGATGAGCTATTTAATAAGAATTATTTATATATATATATATATGCCCTCGGAAATAAAACTGTATGAAAAATTGATGTAGAAGCTCTCCCATGTCTGTAACATTTCTTGTTGGATTAAGAAATTTGTATCAACGGTTTATATCAAAAATGACTTTTAGTGCTAATCTACCATTTGAACTTGATCAATTTTAAGGTCAGAGGTCTTAGTCACAGCTTCCAGATAAAAAGTTTGGGTGCATTTGTGATTTCTAGTGATTACTTGAGGTTAACTTTTTTAATTTGATAATTAAAAAGGAAGTGTTTTTAAAATGAGAGGGAGGAAGGTTCTCTAGTTTAAGGCCAATTGGTAAGTGGTCGATACTAGTATTTAGTTCATAGTTTGAAAATCTTTAGAAAAAAATCTTGATTTCTATATTAAACTTAATATATGTGCCTGAATCTGTTATTGTTTTTGGATGCCTAAGTTTGAAAAACCAACAAAAAGAACCCAAGTATTAATCACAACAGTTTTGAGTTACCTCCCTTTACATATTAAATAAAGAAAAAAGAAATTATGATCCATTGATCTTATAAAAGCCATTAAACTGGTGCTTATACATGTAGTACCATTTATGAGAGATATCTGTAGATCTTCTGCTGACTCTCATCAATTTATTTGTTGTTCTTTGAAATACTAAAAGAAAAATGGCCATAAGAGTTAGAAACTATATTATTTTTATTTTTTGCTGGAAAAGTTTATTCCTACAGAGAGAGTTGACAACTTTTTAACTTAATTTCTCTTCATTCAAATAAATATAGAAAATGAGATTTAGAGTTGAGCGTCTTCTAATACAGCTATTTTGTCATGCTGTAGGTTTCCTTTTTCTGTAAACCAATCTTCTGACAGTTAATTATGCCCCACCTACAATTGTAGAGGGGCATTATGTTTTCTGGTCTGTGCGTCCATTCGTCTGTCCCCCTTCAGGTTAAAGTTTTTGGTTAAGGTAGTTTTTGATGAAGTTGAAGACCAATCAACTTGAAACTTAGTACACATGTTCCCTATGATATGATCTGTCTAAATTTAATGCCAAATTAAGAGTTTTTACCCTAATTTCATGGTCCACTGAACATAGTAAATGATAGTGCGAGTGGGCCAACCGTGTACTGGGGACACATTCTTGTTAGAGAATTGCCCTTTTTTGTTTAATTTGCAGCGATTTATTTTTTGGATTTTTGTCGAGCCTGCAACTTTTGTTGCAGAAAGCTCGACATAGGGATAGTGATCCGGCGGCGGCGGCGGCGGCGGCGGTGTTAGCTAACTTCTTAAAAGCTTTATATTTTAGAAGGTGGAAGACCTGGATGCTTCATACTTTGTATATAGATGCCTCATGTTACGAAGTTTCCGTCAGTCACATGTCCAATGTCCCTGACCTCATTTTCATGGTTCAGTGACCACTTGAAAAAAAAGTTCAAATTTTTTGTAATGTTGAATTCTCTCTTATTATAAGTAATAGGATAACTATATTTGATATGTGCGTACCTTGCAAGGTCCTGATGTCTGTCAGATAGTTTTCACTTGACCTCGACCTCATTTCATGGATCAGTGAACAAGGTTAAGTTTTGGTGGTCAAGTCCATATCTCAGATACTATAAGCAATAGGGCTAGTATATTCAGTGTATGGAAGGACTGTAAGGTGTACATGTCCGACTGGCAGGTGTCATCTGACCTTGACCTCATTTTCATGGTTCGGTGGTTATAGTTAAATTTTTGTGTTTTGGTCTGTTTTTCTCATACTATATGCAATAGGTCTACTATATTTGTTGTATGGAACGATTGTAAGGTGTACATGTCTAGCGGGCAGATGTCATGTGACCTTGACCTCATTTTCATGGTTCAGTGGTCAAAGTTAAATTTTTGTGTTTTGGTCTGTTTTTCTCATACTATATGCAATAGGTCTACTATATTTGTTGTATGGAACGATTGTAAGGTGTACATGTCTAACGGCCAGATGTCATGTGACCTTGACCTCATTTTAATGGTTCAGTGGTCAAAGTTAAGTTTTTGAGTTTTGGTCCTTTTAACTAATACTATATGCCATAGGTCAACTATATTTGGTGTATGGAAATATTTTATGATCTTTATGTCAGTCGCACAGGTTTTATTTGACCGTGACCTCAATTTCACGGTTCATTGCACAGTGTTAAGTTTTTGTGTTTTGGTCTATTTATCTTAAACTATAAGTAATAGGCCAACTATATATGTTGTATAGAAGCATTGTTAGCTGTACATGTCTGCCTGGCATGGTTCATCTGACCTTGACCTCATTTTTAAGGTTCATTGGTCTATGTTTAGTTATCTTGGTTAATGTTAAGTTTATGTGACAGTTGTTATAAAGCTTAGCTTTATACTTAGGACTATCACCATAATATCAACGATTAGTATAGAAGGCGAGACATTTCAGCGTGTGCACTCTTGTATAAGTTTCTTGAAGTATTTACATTCATATTAAAGAGAAGATACATCTTTTTAAACAAATTTGTAACTATTTTTTTCACGTTATTTTTTCTACTCCCAAAAGTAAATGTGTAGGGATACACATTCAGCAAAAAACTAGGAAGGCATTATTAGAGTGCACCTTTTTATTTAAAAAAAAATAATGGCCCCAGCAAAACTTAAACATCTAGAAATAGATGAAAAAGTATTAAATAATCAAATCAACTATTGATTCAGATCTTTCAATGATGCCCCTGAAAAATGACATGTCCCCATTGATTAATCCTGCAAGTGATTTTTCATGAAGAAAATTTAACCTTAAACAATCTAAAGTTTATATGCACCCTGCAGAAACAAATAATTTGTGCACGTCATATAAATGATTATGCACTGTATTCCAGAAATATCAAAGTTTAATACTCATCTTAATACTGCATCATTAAATGAAATATGATTTTTACATCAGAGTTTTGGATTTCACAAACGAAGAAAAATCCTGTGTATTACTAAATGGCTCCATATTTATAGCGTAATAATGTTTGATTTATATTAGAAATGCATCTTTGATGTAGTGATCTTCGAGAGGGGGTATTTTTACTTTAATATTACAGCATACCCTCAGATCATACCTTTGTTAAAACTGTACTGAAATTTTTTTTTCTCCAGAATATGTAACCTTTGAAAGTGGATACCATTAACAGTACATATATACATATATATCAAGAGCATGACCTTCAGACCTCAGTAGCCATCACCATTTGATGTAAGTATGTGATTATTAAGCCAATCATACTGCATCTCCTGTTGCTTAAATATTTGATGTTTTCGGGTTAGCGAATTGTTAACTGTCTACAGTATACAGGTGGTCTTATTACACAGGTGCTACAAATTTTTGGTGATTTTCTATGATTGATATAATTTGATATTAATAAAGATGTATACTATTAAACACTAAATGCTTTACATGAAATATGATTGAATCACACAAATAAAAACAGAATGACCATAACTAAGAAACTGTCAGTTGTAAGAACCAGTCAGTGTGACTGGTAGATTTGAGACCATTATAATGGTGAAATAGAAAAATCAAATTTCAAGTCTGCCTATGTTAAAATGGAACTATCTTATACTTCTGACATGATATAGTCTGGTAGTCTGTTTTTAATACATAAATGGTTTTAAATCTGCCCTTGTTTTCTTTACACATTGCTTGGGTGTATGTATGCAGTTGCATGTTCACAAGCTAATATAACACATGGTGAAATAAGTATTGGTTTGACAATTGCACTTAAAAGATGTCTCATTGTATATCAAATGTAATGTCATGATAAGCAAAGAACTGGGTAATTAGTACCCATGAGAATTAGCAGTATATTATCTGCCAAATATTTATTAGATACAGACAACAATCTCCTTATTCTAAGAACAGAACATAAAAATCAATGCTAATTGCAGGACCTATAATGGACATAAATATTCTAGGAGATATAATACTGATCAACAGTATAAATCTGCTCTAATTATCACCTCCTAATGATCTGTTAATAAGAGGCTATTATTTTGTATAGCTTGCATTTGGGAATAATTGAGGCTGATAGTTGTTTATTGTAATCTGCTGGTGATTGGTCAGACTGATGGCAATAATTATTACATGCTGTTGGAAGAACTGAAAATGATGGGACACAGCCTAATGTTTGTTTACCCATATGTTTCACCTTGGTTTCAAATCCAGATAATATATTTTTTACAATGGAATTGCCATTTCCAAACATCATTTTGCTCCACTCATTGAACTGTTTAGAATTGATTGATTCATGGGTATAGAAATAGGTAGATGCAATATAGTTGCTAATGAGACACCTATTAGAGACCTTAAAAATATAAAACAGAAGATGTGGTATGATTGCCAATGAGACAACTATCCACAAAAGACCAAAATGACACAGACATTAACAACAATAGGTCACTGTATGGCCTTCAACTATGAGCAAAGCCCATACAGCATAGTCAGCTATAAAAGGCCCTGATAAGACAATGTAAAGCAATTCAAACGAGAAAACTAACAGCCTTATTTATGTAAAAAATATACAAATATGTAACACATAAACAAACGACAACCACTGAATTACAGGCTCCAGACTTGGGACAGGCACATACATAAATAATGTGGCGGGAAAACCATTTCCCTTAAACTAGTATTCACATTGAATATACACATTTTTACGTTCACAAACGAAACATTCTGTACTAAATATGATAAATCTGGAAGTTTTTATCATTTATCCATGCTGATAATAAAATATCAACATGATTCCTTACAATCATCGATATGTACTGGTATATTCATCTTTGGTTTTTTTGCAGAATCCTCAAAATCTGTTTTCACCTGTTGGTCATTGAAGAAAATCATCTAAAAGGCCCTCACTATTATTTCTATTGCAAAATACCCAAACTGTGTCATTCCTTTGTGAAATTTTGATTGACAAAACTTTAGACAGTAGCATTTTGTCATTCTAATTGCAGCTTCAAAGGTTCTTTATCATATATTTTTACCTTTAATGTTTTGCACTTTTCTTATGAATTTCAATCTATCTGCCATTCTGATTGTTATAGAATGACAAGCTTTCAATTTTTCTTGGACGTTTTTAAGAAAAAGACACAATAAGCTGATCTCAATTATTTTGATTGTTTAAGAATGACAAGACATATATATATAAGAATATGGGAATTAACATTTTTCTCTAAACTTGGTCATTGTAAGAATCATCATTAAAAAGAAGTTCTTCGTCAAAGTATAAGCTGCCAAGAGATAATGGTGCTGCAGACTTAACAATGAATATTAACGACAGGTTTTCCTGTGTTCATTAAGACTTAATGCTTCCACGGGGAGTCTTACTTTCCTTTACCGGAGATATATGTAGTACAAAGAGAAAATAAATAAAAAGTTTTGTTATAACAAGCAAAGAATTAATTTCACTCTTGGACAAATTGATGAGATTCATTTGTTTTTATTTGTACAGTTTTAGTGTTTTCCAAGAAGAAAAACAGATTTTTTAATTAAGGGTTTCAGTGTTCAATGAAATGCTGTAAGTGAATTGAATAAGTAGTAAGAACATTTTAATTTGGATGTTACAAGTTACAAGAAATAAACGTTAAATAATTTCATAGACTCCATTCAGTACATTGTTCGCAGCATCTACAAAAATATCAGTCTTCAATATTTTTATATCGAAAGCTTGTTATAGTGCTCGAAACACTTAATAATTTGCAAATTTTATCATCTTTGTCAAATTGACAAATTCTTGATTCATCCCTGACTCTTACTTTACTATAGAATAAAACCCATGAGTCCATGAAATTGGTACAATTGAAAACTTAGTCTTGGTACAATTGAAAACTTAGTCTAAATTATACCTTACCGCCAGAAAAAAATATGTCAAATTGCACACTGTCTGCTATATGGTAAATTGTCAGTTTATATTCATACCTTTTAAGGCCATTGGACCCGATGTCCCCTTAGTAAAACAGAAAAAGTAAGTTAATGTAATGTTTAATGGATAGGTCTGTTGGAAAGACCTTGGGTAGAACACTTTGATCAGTTGACTTCTATGAAAGAGCGTTTTTATATTTGATCATCATCTTGATAATATTAAGTTGTAGGAGTAGATCTGCACAATGTAGAACTTATGGTTTCTTAGATCTAAACATCAACAACAATTTATTATACGTTGTGGTTGACATTTTGGTCAAATGCCATACGGAATCTTTCCAACTTAATCTTTTAGGAAAAAAATGGAAAATTCAAAAAAATTGATTAGAATATACATAAAACTTATTCTAATTACGTATAAGTTCTTGTATAGGAATATGTAATTCTAAGATATTCTAATTACGTATAAGTTCTTGTATAGGAATATGTAATTCTAAGATAAAAGAGATATAGCTTCTGATGTTGCATCAATTTAGAATCTAGTTATTCTCTACACTTTAGAATAGCCTAAGTAAAGGTTTTCTAATGAGCATTCTTTTAGATCCCCCTAATTAGTTGATATGTATTTTCCCAGTAACCCTTGGTACATTTCCAGCCAAGTTGTGAAGTTATTTGTATAAAATATTAACACATGTTGAATGGAACCTCTCAGTCGTCTGTTCTTAATAATAATAATAATGCCAGAGTTAAAAAGGGTGATATAGATGTGAAATGGCAGATTGACAATCCACTCAGTGCACCCCCGTCACACAGGCAGAGGACGATATTGTAGTGACGTGTTTAACAGAAGTAAAGCTAGATCGTTCCCTCTATCGTAGGATTTAATTGCTTATTGCAGGTAAAGAAATTAGATTTATTTATTTTATGAGAAGATGGCATCTCCTGAAATGTAGTTTTCTCTTTTTTAATTATTTATTTATAATTGGGATAACAATTTTAACCTTTCTGATAAAAGATTCTTGGTTTTGTTGTTGTCATGTTGAATAGTTCGTCAACTGCTTTTATCTTTTGTTAGAAAATTATTTTTAATTGGAGTTGGCAATGTGATCAATTTATTTACTAGAATTGCAGTAAATTATAATTGTAAAACTTGAGATTTTGTGAGTTTGGGAAGATGTTTTAAAGCTAAAATTTAATGAGCACCAGTAAAACATTTTTATCATATCTCATGGTTTTATTAATTTATATGTATTAACCACTAGATAGAGAGACAAAGTTAATCATTTTAGAGTCTTACGATTTTGAACAAGGAATTTGAATAGTTCATTAACCATAATAGTCTTATTAAGTTCATTGTTTGTGTAGATTTTTCATGATTTTTATCCACCACCTAGGAGCATTATGTTTATCTGTCTGTGCGTCAGTTTGTTTGTTTGTCCGTCCATCCAGCTTCAGGTTTGAGTCTTTGGTCAAGGCATTGTTTGATGAAGTTGATGTTCACTAATTTTCACTAATTTAAATGCAAACAAGAGTTTTGACCTCAATTGCACGGTCCACTAAACATATAAAATGACAGTAGAGATGAGCATCTGTGTACTATGAAAACATATATGTTTTTATTTGTACACATAATGGAAGCACAACATTTAAATGTATTAAAAGTTATTTTAGGAAGGACATTATTAGGCAAATGGCCTTCTGATAGCAAATGCATCTGCTTTTCTCATTAACCTTTTCAAATCACTGTGGCCTACAATATGGATTGCAGCATAGTTCCAGTCCTAAGTTTGTGGTATTATATTCTATAGTTCTCTCACCAGTTAAGCAAACTGAGATAAATTGTTTATTAAAACTGAGACAATGATTCCATAATATATATATATATATAAACATCTGATACAAATTGAGGATGTAAACTCAGTAACATTTATAAAGCAATGGTGCTGCTGATAAGAAATGGTGTTTTTATTTCTTGTACAATGGCTTTCCCATAATACCCTTACCATTAGTAAACCTTTAAATCTCTCAATTTATTTAGAATTTGTCAAACTTGCAAAGTAGAGCTCTGCTTCCATCATTATTTGTATCTGTAGACAGAGATATTATCATAGGTTTGCTTCAGGTAGAGAAGGTCATCTTGAGAAAAGAAAATGGAGAAAATATTGATTCTTAAACTAATAGAAAATACAAAATTATTGTAGATGAAATAAATTTCATGTTTCAAAGAGAGATAAAATATAGCATTGCTATTAATATTAAGTCTAGTTTTACCTATATATTTTTAGTATTATTTTACCTCAGTTTATAATCAAAATATAACAATGACATATTATTTTACCCCTATAGTTATCTACATCAGACTCTCCAAACAGAATCAGAGTAAATATAGAGCTGTAACCTTGATCTAATATAAGCAATGGATTTATTTACCCACTGATCCCATTTGTCATTTCTTCTCATAATATGTTGTGTGGTTCCATTGATGAAGCTACCCACGGTTGTCAACGAGACATAATAATTAGATGTATGCTTGGATGAAATAGGTTGGAATTTCTTGGTCATTAACTCTGCTGTCTTTAGGTTGGCTTACCATCCTTCTATATGTAATTATTTTCCTTCAGAAAGAAATGTAGAAAATGTATAATGGTTTCTCTACAATATTATTACAGATGTGTAAAACTTCCTACATATAAGTGTCAGTTGTTTACACAGAGTTGGTTCCACTAGGCTTCAATTTGTCCTTTATTCATTTCACAAGCCAGAGAGGTAAGCTTCATTTGTCCTGTATTTATTTTATGAGCCAGGTTTTCTTTCAACAGTCTTCCCTTAAAATAGCCTTTCATCATTTATAGTTTTAAAGTATTGCAGCTTTTTATGTTCACTATGAAAGTTCCGACAATATTATGTCATACTGATTTCTGAGCCTATTCTGGTAATCAGATTATTAAAGTTAATAGAATTTGATAGATCTTTGGCAAATTTTAGAATATTTAAGAATTAGAAGATACTTTCCCAATCCAATATGTTTTTTTCATGAAAAAATATATCCATGCATAATCGTACATAATCGGATAATTGATGAAAATAAGGAGATGTAGTATGATTTCCAATGAGACAAATATCCACCAAAGTTCAAATGAAGTGGATGCAAGCAATTTTAGGCAACTGTACAGTCTTCAACATTGATAAAAACCCATACCAATATAGTCTGTAAAAAATATAAAATACAATTTAATTGAGAAAATTAACAGCCGAATTTATAACAAAATTTACGAAAACAAATATGACCAACATGAACCAACAACAACCACTGAACTACAGGCGCTTTATTTAAGGCCGCACATAAAGCACTGTTGGCAAGGTTTAACTCGTTCATGAGTGTTTAACCCTGAACATTGTTGGCAAGGTTTTACTCGTTCATGAATGTTTAACCCTGAACAAACTATTAAAATCTGTTAGAAAAGGCTTAACTCATCGCTGTGAGATAGATACAAGTTTGGCTTATCAATGTGATATAGAATTCTGTTATGCACCATGCATACAGAACTAGGTAGCTGCTTCTCCTAGGCAGCTTGACCTTCTGAAAGCTTGTTTGACTCCATCATAATTAATTACAATTGTTGTGAGGTGTCAAACTAGATTTTGACTCTCTGAGGGTTATACCTTGTATGACTGGCCACTGAATATCATGTTGCAGCAGGTATAATGACTACCACAGATTGATTGGATTACAACACAGCTTGTCTGTAATTTAGGTTCCAGACTTTAGGCATAAAATTGTTTTGGAGTTGAGGATGATTTCCATTTTCACTGAACTAGTTCAGATTTTTGTTTAGTGGCCAGCTGAAGTCCTGGTGCTGGATTTTCCTGCTGTGTTGGAAAGCCATTGGTGACGTGGCCTGTTTTCTGCTCTTTGTTCAGGTTATTGTCTCTGTGACACATTTCCCGTTTCCATTCTCAATTTTACAGCTTGCATTGCTAAATATTAAAAGCAAATAGTTCAACTAACCATAACAATTACTTAATTTTCTTAAACTGATGAACATTGAGGTCACTAATAACTTCAAAGGTTGTTTGGTTAGCATGTGTCCTAAACAAAGAAAAAACATTATGACATCCTTCTAATTTGGTGTTTAAACATACCAATTAGCCATCATGTATTGTCAGTTGGGACCTTTAGATTCTGCTGCATCAAATTGCTATACCATAAACTTTTATTTCACAAAAAAATCAAAAAATGCTTTATAGTATTTACGCTGGTATTAACATATAACTCAACATTTGTCATGATTTTCTGTTAGTTTATATTTCTGTCATTATTGCAAACAGCCTTGAAAAAGTCATTTTGGTTTGAATAATGACAATCATGCATGTAAAATGTCTTCATTCTACTAAGGTGGTGATAGAACTGTCTATAGCCTTCAGTATTAAGTTTGCCAACATCACTACTCATGGGATCTGTTGAAACAATTATACAGCTTTCATTGGAGAAACAATGAATTGCTTAACAATAACAAACGCAAGCTGCTGTGTAAACAGTTTATTTACTCATTTGTTATACTGCCAGACAAGGTGGTAACAAAAAATTGAAAGCAAAACTGCAAAAGCCTGATAGTACAGCTTCAGATGCCAATACCTTTTGTTAGAGTATAGCTTTGTTCTGCTGAACACTGAATTCTTTTATTGTCTTGGCAAGAAGTTGAGTTGTTGTTCTTCAGGGAATATCTATATGTGCTTTGTTTTAACATCATTATTGTTTCCTAAGCTGTTATAAAGTAAGTATGTTATTGCTATCTGACTTTTTTTTCTGGCTTGAACAATGTATTTTTATGGAAAATGTTTGTTTCTGTCACAGCAAATGCTGAATTTTAGAGCATAACTATTTTGAAAATTGATATAGTATAACTTGTATAAATAGCACTTCTTTAATCAAATCCCTGTATAAAGAGGAATTTTTTATGGTAAAATGTATTGCAATATAAAATAAAATATGTGACACTGCTTAAAATTGGTAGACCATCATGGAGTCTTGTTACCTGAATTGCAGTGGATGTTTTCAGGATTTATATTTCAAATATTTGATTTGATCATATTACAAGTACATGTATTGCATAAAACATGTTGAATTTGTCTTCTACTCCACATCACCGTTTGTGACGATCAAATCAACAATTGATGATGGTAAATATTTCAGGGGGGATGAAGAAAATTTATAATGCCACTGGAAAATGAGGGTAATTGGGATAGGTAATTTGGATTATAACCTTACATAAGGCCACCTACAGACTCCTTATAGAGTTATTACAAGGGTTTTTGACCTGCAGAGAGTGTGGCAATCTATTAGAGGCATCGGATTTTATGTTCCCTTTCTGTACGAACAGGCATGCATAATAATACATCTTGTAAATCAAAACTTATAAGCGGCTTTTGCAAGGGTCTTACAACCAATCAGTGACCAATATTTTTATCCTCCAGTCACACTTGTGGTGCTCTAATTAAACCAAAGAACTCATAATCTTTCTTAATTGTGGAAGAGAATCTGGCAAGTAATAGCTTTGTGATTTATATTTGTGTAAATCACTACGACAAGTAAGTGTAATATTGTAAGATAAAGTTAGATTCAAGTTAAGATATCATAAGATATATGTGATGATAAAAGATACAGGGAGATATATGTTATAATGTCTGTCAGTCTTCACATCTTTACCTACTTATAAATACATGAGTTAAGGAAAATTAGTAATTGTCACCCTTCATTGTTACACCTTGTGGTTATCTGACTTTTTAACTGTTTATAAGCTTGGGCAGACATATATTATTTGTACTTTATGAATTACTGTGGGTTAAGGTATTGGTGCAATCTAGCTTTTTGAAAATGTAAACATGGAATCTTTTCATATGGAGAGATTGAAGGAAACATGAGGTCTAAAACAAGTAGACATCAATTTGTTTTCTATAAATAAAGTTTTCAGATGACTTTTTATGCCCAAGCTACTGTAGCGGAGGGGCATTTAAAGTTTTACCCTTGTCTGTCCCACACCTACCAAAATTTGTTTCAGTTCTCTAACTTTAGTTTGCCACAACAAAATGATCTGATTCTTACAAATAATGCTTATAATGACAAAACACAGATCAAGTTTGAATTTTGGTGGCTTCACATTTACCGTTCCAGAGTTATGCCCCTTTATAAATGGAAAACATGCTGAGTGTTTGTTTTCGTTCTCTCACTTAAGTTTGCCCCAACCTCAAACCAATTTGTAAATGTTGTGGTTTCATCTGTCAGCAGAGTAGTTTTTGTCTGACCGTGACACAAATTAGAAACGTGCTTGCTTTTTCTGGCTTCAAAGGCTTCCAACATTATGAAATTTTGTCAGTTAAGGGGGAATCATAAATGGGAAGTCAATGATATTTGGTATGCAGTTGTATATAAATTGCCCGGTGAACTGTAGCATATAATTGTGGTATATTTTGACATGGTAAATAACAGCGAGTATTTATGTTAGATAGTTCAGTAACATACAGATACACAAAGATAGTCAAGTCAGTTAATAGGTTTATTAATGTCATTATGTGAGAGTTGCAGCAGGCAGGAGTACGTGACAACCAGTAATATGTTGTGACATTTGTGTCAGTGTTTATATGTTACACTGCTGTGATGGTGCAAGATTTGTTCAGTAAGAATCTAGAGTGATGACTGTCAGATTTATTTACCTATAATTTGTGGTGATGTGGTATAAGGTCATTTACACCATACATGTAATGGTGTTTGCAGTCTTGTGTTTTTCACTAATTTGGAAATGTCATATACTTGATAAGGATCTGTGTTGAAAATTGTTCTTGCGTCCACTATTTCCACATCATTCTTTTTCTAGTGGATAGTTGTCTCCTTGGCAATCATACTTCATTTCTTTATTTTTGCCATGTAACTGATGTTATTCTATTCTTAACATAGATTTTACAGTTGTTTTAATTTTATTTACATCGGTTAAATTTTACTTGTGATGTCTGACTGCATGAGCTTGTAAAATTGTTTTAAAAAAAAGACTTGATTCTCTTAGTACTCACAGATCACACCATGGTATTTAGAGATTATGTTAAAAAAATATCAAAATGCACTTTCTTTATTGCTTGGATTAATCTTCTTAAAAAAACATAGTTCCCAATGAAGAGCAGGACTCATTGTTTCTAATTTAAAATCTGTAATATTTGAATACACCCAATGCATTGCACAAAGCTTTAAACTTTCATCTGTAATATGATTATTATAATCAAATTGTTGACTACCGGGTACTCATATCTGAAGAGTTTTTATCCTGTACTACTTTCGCCCATCAAGGACCAACACTTACATTGGCCTATTAGTAATTGATTAGGAGAAAGTATATCACAAATCAGAATAGTTTGGGAGTTAAACTGATTTATTTTCTGAGATTAATTTTAGATATATAATTCAATTTTATGTTTATCAAATTGATCAACATTTCAATTGTATTTATATGTAATATCATTATTTGTGCCAATATTAAGATTCTGTCATATACTTTGATTTTGTCTTGTCAGTCTTTCCTGGTATTACGCAATAACATTACATAATGTCCACCTTCCTCTGATGATTTATGGTCAGATATTGGTCTTGCATCTGTGACAAATTGGAAGGTATATGTCACTCAAGAAATGTATATATATCTATCAGTAACTAACTCTACAGCCTTTATAACCTTAACACATTAAAAGAATATTTTTACAAGAAGATACAAGATTACCCAAAGATAACATGATTGATTCAATTTGTCAGTAAGGGATGTCTCAAATTATCTCCCCTGAGCGGTACATCATAGGCATAGAACAAAATACTTGATTTATTAACTGAATGATTTGGATTTACAGTTCTTACTATGGATTCATTATTATTGTGGGGTACTTATTTTTTGTGGGTATGGGTTAACCACCATTTAAGGTGAACAAAGCAAGTCTCCATTTGATGGATGTCTGAAGTCTGTTATTGGTAAAGAATCAGGTTATGATACAGTCTTGTTATAAACTGCCTGTATTTAGTTGTCTTTAGCAGGGTTCTGTACGGAGTTTATGTGGCACATCAAGTCTGAGCTGGGAGATTTAAATACAATGTGACAGGGATTTTAAAATATTTACAAATTTGTCTTTAAATCAGATGATGGCATTTCTCTTTTTTAACTTTATATGCTGTTTATTAAGTGAAAAATTCTTTAAACTAATCTACGCTTCATGGTTAATTAGAGCGCAATTATTTGTTTACATTTTACCGGCAAGTTTTTTACCCCAAGAGGTGTCATACCACCAATTAAAAGTCCCTATCTGTTCAACCAAATTTTGCAATTTTCACAGCTTTCTAAATATTTTACCTTAAGTTTAACTTCATAGAAACTAGGTATATCCTGAATTGTACAGGTGTCACCTTTCTGCATGCCAATTTTCAACATACATTCAAAATCATATAAGAAAGAAGAGAGCTCCCGAAAGGAGGTACCACTAAAAATAACCCCTGGTTTTCTGGAAATCTTTAATTAGTATACCTTGGAGCACATTAATCCTCAATTTTAAATGCAAACTCTTAGACAGGTAAAATTTGGCTCAAAAGGGTCTTAATATATTTCTCTTTCAACAAAAGTTTCATTTCTGCAAATTTGTTGGTTAGTTTAGGTGAACAATGACATCAAATGCACTATTTTTTGTCCGAGTAGGCCTACTTTCACATACGTTCTAAATTTGAGGGAGTAATTGGTGGTGTGACACCTAAAGAGACAAAAAAGTTAATTAGAAATCTTTTGTTTTGCTTTATTCTTAATCCTTAGTCAATTTGAAGTTAAAAACAGCCTTTCTGAGCATAATGCGACTTATATTAAAAATTTCACAGCTCAATTTAAACTGACTGTAATGTATGACTTTGATAGAAAATACTTAAAAATTTCATTTTGGGCCACAGGAACATAAACTTTCAATATCAAGATCAGTTTTTGCTGATTTTTCCTTGTTTGTTCTACTACTTTAAAGACTTGCAACAATTTTTGCAATGCATTTAGTAAAAAATATAAGGTATTGAAGTGTCAAGGAATATTGACCCCCCTTTTTTTCACCTGGTGTCAGTAAAGTACTACAAATTGATCAAAAGTGCAGTCATGGTCATTTAACTGTTTTTATTTAAATCAGTTAATAAAATTTAAGACATGAAAATTTTATTTGGAATAATAAATGGTATTTTTGTGAGTTTCTGCAGTGCTTACATTAGGCTATGCTATCTGCCAAGTACATAGTATGACGCAATGATATAAAGGGTAAAAATCAAATAATTTCATTAAATCTGCATGACAAAATTTGTTTGGGGTAGTAAATAACCTATGTTTTAATGTTTAACACCACAGAAACAACTTTCTGTGCATTTATAACAATTTAGGACATGTTTTTGATATCAAAGCATATTGTCAGGGTGAGAAAAGCTAAAAATAGCACAAACTCAAGTTTAAGGCTCTAAATTTGCAATTTGTGACATTTTGCCCCCAAAAAGATTGAAATGTGGCTACTATTATTTCAAATGATCAATTAAGACAAAAAAAATCAATTGTTTTCTGAATTTGATGTTTCACCGCATTTCGCTTAAAGGTGTCATACCACCAATTAAAAGTCCCTATCTGTTCAACCAAATTTTGCAATTTTCACAGCTTTCTAAATATTTTACTTTAAGTTTAACTTCATAGAAACTAGGTATATCCTGAATTGTACAGGTGTCACCTTTCTGCATGCCAATTTTCAACATACATTCAAAATCATATAAGAAAGAAGAGAGTTCCCGAAAGGAGGTACCACTAAAAATAACCCCTGGTTTTCTGGAAATCTTAAATTAGTATACCTTGGAGCACATTAATCCTCAATTTTAAATGCAAACTCCTAGACAGGTAAAATTTGGCTCAAAAGGGTCTTAATATATTTCTCTTTCAACAAAAGTTTCATTTCTGCAAATTTGTTGGTTAGTTTAGGTGAACAATGACATCAAATGCACTATTTTTTGTCCGAGTAGGCCTACTTTCACATACGTTCTAAATTTGAGGGAGTAATTGGTGGTGTGACACCAAGATGGTACTCAGAATAGAATCCTATACAGCTTCTGATTGGATGATGTCAGGATTGGAATTACTTTTAATCTAAATCTTATCCAATTAGGTTTAAACAAATGCAGAAAATATGCCTTTTTCCATAAGCAAAAAAAAATAGACAATCTTTTTCAACTGCATTTTGGATAAAATTATATATTTATTTTTCTGTTGTAATGCAACACTGGCATTTCTAAGTAACAGGAACTGCTATTCATTTTCCCCTAGTTTGTGTAGTCTTCGAGAAAAAAAATATGGAACACCTGGTACCCTATGGAAAATGCATTACGAATAATTGCGCTTTTGTAACCTCATGTGAACATTAAGAGTTGTGAGTTGCTTCCCCTGATTAAATTTGGCGTTTTATTGTCAGTTTTAACAGCACATTAGAAATGTGATTCTTGATTACAAGATAGATTAGCTCATTTGTGTGCTTTAGTGTTTTTGTCTGTATAAACATTTGCCTAACAGATGCCAAAAGATGAAAGGGGTGTTCTGCTAGTAACAATACATCATTAGATATTTATTATATATATATTTAGGTCTGGCAATCAAACAATAGATACTAGCTATATCTCTGTTTCTGGCTTTTAAATTTATATTGCACAGAAAGCCTTTTCAAAACATGTGTAAACTTTATGATATTTTTATATTTATGTGAATATGTTAACCTTCTGTTTTCAAATCTGGTTAAATCTTTTTTTATTGGATAACAATTTTATTGTAATACAAGGTTTGTCCTAAGTTTTTTTGAAGACCTATGGGGGAAAGGCAATGAAGTCATTTGCTTTTATTTGAACAGATATGCTAACCCCAATATTCTGAAGGCAGAATGAACTCTTTTGTCTCTCTCCTTAGTTTTTGCATGGTTCTTATAAATGTACAACTGTTCAAACTATACAACTGAAAACATACTTCAGCTCTGATTGATGTTAAAAAAAACTAAACTTTAATAGATAATTTGTTAGATTTTATGTTCTCTTAGAAATAAGCAAAGGAGTGAAATTCTCTGTCAATTATGTGCTTGTAGGCTGATTAAGTAATCAAGGGGGAATGATGATCATACAATCGCTTAGAGATCCAAATCTCTGGGAATAATTAAAAGAATAAGAGGAAGATTTTATTTTGTGAACAATAAATTGTCTCACTTAGTTGCTTCTGAAGAGGAGTTGAAAGTATAATAATGCAATGCTCTTGGTAATTGTTAAAAATCTGCTAAAGGCTATATAACATACAGATATGGTTTTTGCATTATTTTCATTGATAGAGATTCAATGGGGAAGAAATAGGATCTCTTAAAGCTTCAGTTTCATGCCACCATAAAATGTCAAATTATTAAGCATGAAAAAGAAAGTATAGGGTTAGTTGTGAAAGTAAAAATGCCATTGGACAACAAAATATCTAATCAATAGTCTTTTGCCTCAGCTGAAATAGCGGAGAGAACATTCCTGATTTACCCTGGTATCTGAAATATATTTTTTACAGACATATTCCCCAAGATTCTTCAAAGAAACATTTCTCATCTTGTTGGAGGGGTGACTTGGTGGCTGAGTGGTCTTATAATACTATACCATTAGCCAGTCAACACTGAGGTTGTCACTTTGAATCCATCACAGGGCAGGTAATGGAAGCTGTTGCAATTATTGCTAAATGTTGCAAAAAAATCTAATTTCATTCCAGCAAATTGCAAGATCAGCAAAAATGTAATGTATCAGTATTTGACCAGGAAAGTTAAAAAAAAATTCAGAAAGTTTCAGAGAAAAATTAGGAAAGGTCTTCAACTGTTTTAATTATCAGTGTTTTACAACTTATGGTGTAGTAATGTTTTATTTTGATAAGTTTTTTTCTTTGAAAGTTAAATCTTACTAGATGTTAAAATGTTATATTTATATAATGAAGCTATAGAGATGTCTGATGCACATAAACCACAACAAAATGCCTCTTAAATCCAACATTCAGTCTGTGGTATTAAAATTCCTAGCTGTATAACAGATGGGGGTGTTTTTTATTGCACCAGATACACAAAATATTCCAAAGTTTGTTTTTTTAAACACATCTATTTATGTTGCAGTAAAGATCAAGTTTATTACCCTGTCGCTGATGACACTCAGATATAGACAGCAGTCATCAGTTGAGATATATAATTAAGTTTATTATTGACTTTTTAATTATCAAACAAAGTTATTTCTACCGATTAAACATATTTTCTGGCAAACCTATTTATATTGGCAATTGTCTTAAGTAGTGTGACGTAATATAACAAAATGTGTTTATACCTCGTAAGAAACTGAGCATTGGATTATGACAGATGCACTCCACAAGGTTGACATCGTAACGTAGTTCATCAGCTTGCTTTTCTCTCGTTCCACTGGAAACATGGTGTTACTCTTCACTTCAACAAAAGCATAAAATTACAAGGCATCAAATTGCAGACTAGCAGAACGCAACAGTATGAAATATAGGGTTAATTAGGAGAATATTTCTTAAACAGTGAAGTCAACCAGTACTGGTATGTTGACAATATGTTTTCAGCTCATATCATTAATCTGTTTCAAGACCACCAAATGTCAATCACAGTATATTACTCATAATAATTATAAATAGGCAAAGATAGTATAATGACTTGACTTAATAATGACCTTAATAGAAATGTGGAAGAGACTGCTGAGCATTTTGCCCCGTTTTTAGCCAAAGTTATTGCACTCTTGTTGTCTTTATATTCCAAAGAGCAGTCCAAGACTGATCTAAAGTGACCATTAAACTTCTGTGAAGTGTTTATCTAGTATTTATACAGGTTTAGATTCTATGACAGTTAAATATAAAAAAAGAAGATGTGGTATGATTGCCAATGAGACAACTATCCACAAAAGACCAAAATGACACAGACATTAACAAAAGTTAAAGCATGAATGGTACTTGACACTTAAAGCCAATGAATTTTAATAAGTGATACTTCAACAAAGTGTAATTACCATAATTACCCCCTCAGAAAGATTATCTCCCCTTGTAACGATTATCTCTTAAATAATGAGTTATCTGCCTTTGACAGTTTAATGCTGCTAACATAATTCAAAATTGCTTTTCTCAGAATAATTCAACCTGAGTTAGTTTTGTTACTGACATTTAAAAATAAGGATATGATTGTTAAGGGACAGAAATTTTACATGGAATCAAGCCAACTTGGTGCTCCTCATTGAGATGACTATTTGAATTGAAAATATATGACATATGAATTAGTATGTAAATTTAATTACATGAAATTGGTTGCAATGATCATTTCAAATAATTGATTATTGTATTGTTTGCCCAACAGTTTGCATAAGATTCAAATGTGTGCAAGAATTTGTGCACAAATTTTGTCTTGTTTAGTAACAAAGTTGTGCAATGAATCCTGTCTTCATAAAAGTTGGCTGTAGGACATTGCATTTCAATTGATCTTGTTTGTTTACCGTACAGCAGTGATGTCTTCAAGAGAAAGTGAATTCGGAGGCTGTTGTTTTGGCAGCAGGTTTCAAAGGGGTGGTATCAGCACCAGCTCAGTAATATGTACTTGATTAACTGTAGACAGATTAATAAAAATCCTCTTTAGAAGTTTGGTTTGTTTGTATTTAACTGTTATGTTGTTTTCATTTGATATAGATTTACCCATCATTCCTCCACCATGTGTAGGATGATATTGCATGATGGGATACCATCTGTCAGTTTGACATTATCTTTGTTGGGTTATAGAGTATACTGCTTTGTCTTTGTCTGTTTTCAGTAAAACTATAAAAATAAACTTCACTGAAAATGAAGACAGATCTTCATTACAACTTTTATTCACAGAAGCCAAATATTGAGATTGATATAAAATGTTGCTGGCTGTATTACACACAGATGTGATTCCTATACACTTGGCATGCCAAGCACAGCTTGTAAATCAGTAATAAAATTCATGTAGGCAGACTTATCAAATTAAATTTGACTAAAAGTAATAAGGTAATTATAAGGTCATTACATTTTTTGCTTGTTTTATCAAGAAATTACATGATTTATCAGAGATTTTGAAAATTTTCATTCATAATTTTGTTTATTTATATTATGGTTAATACAAATAAATATGATTTCTTCTATCATAATTGTGTTTTTCTCCAGAATTTTCATAATGTTATTTACAATTGCAAAGTGTTTTGAATTAAGCATAGTAACCACTTATGTTATGCAAAGAGTTCATTGTAGTAGAAATAGTAACTTCAAAATCAGCTTAAAGTTATATAATCAAAAAAGTTTATGATTTATAATTCTATTTTGGATTAAGATTTAATTCCTTAATGAAGGGATAATTGACCCGTGGCAAGCTATTGGACGAATTTCAAACAGTTTATGTTTATTTACTGTTGATGTTTTGTGTATTGAATCATAGGTTGACATTTCATTATGAGAGAATTTAATGTTCAATGATTTGGGAAACTGTGAAGACTTGTTATAACAAAAAAAATAATTTTGAAAATTTGCCTTCTTCCAGGTAAGCCAATCAAAATAATCAAATAGTTAAAATTAAATTAGTGATTTCAAGGCTGTATGATGTATGATTGATTTATTGATTGATTGATACTTTTCTAAACTCACAGTGGCAAATATTTCATGTTTATTGCAGATAATATATGATATTATTGTAGTAATGAACCATTATTTAAGACATTTCGGCCCCTGGCCCTCTTCAGTTTCTTTATTTTCTTTCTTTCTTTAAGCTTCATGTAATATTATGTTCCATATAGGAATTTTTGAAACAAGGATAATGTATGATCGTGAAAAAACTGGTATTTGTTCAGTCATCTTCTAGTACCAGTCATTGCAAAATAGATTCTTGATTTTGACCTGAACCTTGTTTTTATTCAACACAATCCTTGCTTATTTTTTAACCCTAAGGTTTATTTCATCAAATATGACTTGACAATATTGAAGAATGCACAACAATATTTCAAAAAAAACAACAAAAAACAATTTGAAATTTATTATTGTCATTTCAGGAAAATGGGCATACAGTTGTATGTGTCTTAGATATCAGTATGCAAGTTCTTGTTATTGCCATACGGGAGTCATATTGATAAAATACTCACAATAACTTCTAGATTAACAGTAGTCATTAATAATTATTTTACAAGAAAAAACCCAAAAAATATTTTTGAAGATAAATCTGTTGTTTAAACTTTTCATCCCTCATTAATTATTAAATTTGAACGCAGAAGGAACATCAATAATAAATTTTGATAAACAATTTTATTTTACTGATAAACAAGAAAAAGATTGTTTGAAGTCCTGGATATCTGTTTTAAGACAATGTCAGGATAAAACAGTATCTTCTTTAGATTTGCAGGATGTTATGTAACATTGTGTGAAATATTAAACAAATATCCTGACAGATATAAACAATATATTACACCCACTGAGTAATTATCAACTGTTAATTACCTAATACTGGTCCCCTGTCAGGGTGGAATCTTAAGTCAGGAAGTTTATCATCATACATGGAGTTAATTAGTTAGTACATTATGTCATCCTTCCCTGGAATTGTTATTTGATAAGAACCCCATGCCAATTATAATTGTAATAAAGTTTCAGATAAATTTCAAAAAAAGAAAAAAGAAAAAATGTAGATTTTTTGCCAATTAGTATCCTTCATTTATACTAAATTTCAAAGAATTTATGTAAGTCTATTGAATGAATGAATGAATGAATGAATGAATATTTTATTTGCGAAAGCATAAATAATATGCTATGGCTATACATAAACAAGTATATACAATGTGACAAAACAACGATAGCAGAGAACAATACATAATATACATATATAATAAGAATGTAGGACAGAAAGTCACAGGACAAAAAGTCACAGACAAAAAGTCACAGACAAAAAGTCACGGACAAAAAGTCACAGGACAAAAAGTCACAATTCATTTTTTCTGAATATTTTCTTTGAATAAAAAACACTTATTTCTACAAAAATATTTATGTATTTTTCTTGAACTATTGTATATAAACCAACATTGTAAACAAAATTTATCCAAAAAATATCAAAGATGATCAAATAATTGTTAAAAAAACAAAATGTCAATGTGGCTTTTCACTTAAATGGCTTCATGGTGCCAAGAAATATACCCTTTGCATGATTAAAATTAAATAAATTTTCATTTTTCAAGTATAATGACACATTTCCCACACTTTAATATGTATATATGTATTAAAAAGTAAATATTTCTAGATATTTCTCTTATATATTCAAATAATTGTCAACCAACTATTTGTGACTTTTTGTCCTGTGACTTTTTGTCCTATCAAATTTGTGACTTTATGTCCTGTGACTTTTTGTCCTGTGACTTTCTGTCCGTTTACCTATAATAAAGGTACAATTAATTCACAATACATGATCTAATTTTCCAAGCATATTTCAGATAGTAACACAGTATAATTGTGATTGATTTTGATTTTGTTTGAAGTAAATGAAAAAGTTTAAAATTATTTGGCCAAGAACAATAATATTTTGGCAAATGTTCTTGTCTCACAGTTCTGTAGGCTGGACATACAAGTAAGAAGTGGTATTCATTTTCAATATAATATTGGTGTACTTGTTTATTATCATTTGGTTGCTGTCTCATTGACAATAACTTAAATCTCCTTATTTACATAAATAAGACAAAAAATTCAAATATTTGCTTATTGGTCATTTTCAATTGATTAATTATATTATCAATTATCTGCCTGTACTCGTTAATATTTTTACTTATTATTTATTTTAACGAGTAGAGTAAATAAGCACATGGCAATACATGACGCGGAGAGTGCACAAAGTTGTCCAAAACATTTTATCTGCACAGATAATGATGAGGCAATCAGTGTATTATCTGGTCCCATGAGAAATTTTGGTTGACAAGGCTCCAGTATCATGTGACAAATTCTCATGTGTTCTGATTTTCTCTTTTATACATTTATCTTTACCTAATTGAGACAAAAGTTATACCGAGTCATTAATTTCCCTTAGACTAATGTTTTACCGACTGAAGTAGTTGCGTTTCCTTTCCCTCTTAATTAGCGAAACCTCAACCAGCTTCATTTATCCCCAACATTTTGACTTGCTTTTGAACAGGCCAATTCTACACTTATCTTACAAAAGATTAGGTCACATGGATTTTTAATTGCTAATGGTTTAAGCTTGTATTGCGAAGTTGATAATGAAGCTTTGAATATCAAGCTGTATTTGAAGTCCAAGGTTCGTTGATCAATAGCAAAATCTGGAAATTTTGATGAATAGGAATAATAGGAGACAGGAAGGTAGGCTTTTCTATTAAGCATTATTAACGGTCTTTGATTAAAGTCTTGGAATTTCAAATATAAAATATTATAATTGTTTTAAATGATAATTATCTTTATGCTTTACGACAATAAAGATTATTATCTTCACGTTGAACACTTCAGAAAATGATAAGAATAAAATTGAACCTATTAAGAAGGTTGTTGACAAATACATAATTTGATTATTTTACGACTGTGTACAAATGGACACAGCTGTAAAAAACTAAATGAGCTGTAGGGCTAAGAAATGCCTGTCAGTCTAATGTCTGATGACCATTTAAACAAAAATTAAACAGCAAAAACCAAAATTTAGTCTAATTTTATCAAATTTTAGCTTACGAAAAAATTTATATATCATATTTCATAATGTATTTAGAACAAACAAGAAACATTGAAGATATGGATTAAACTATTACAGACATTATTGTAAGCAAATTTTGATTGTACTGTAACTCTGTTTTTTATGTTATTCTTATAATTGAATGCAAAATATCCGATGAGATTTAAATACCAACATTTTATAAATGACAAATATATTTGAATTTCTTGGGGAAACATTAAGCTTTTACCTCTTGGTTGAAAAGTAATTCTATGCTTCAGGTCTCCTGTTGCAATTTTGTGAAAATTTAATTTCAGAATGATATTAGCATTGTCATGAATGTCCTAAGGGGAGATAATTCTTAGAGTCTTGACAAATTTAATCAAAGTTATAATGCATGCTTCTAAAGTTAATAGAAGCTACTGAAAATTACATTCCTATTACATCATGATAATGTAATGCAATTTGTTTCAGAACGTTATTAAAAAAGTCTATCTATATCTTTTCATATCTTATAGAGATGATGTGTATAATGTGTCGACTTTGAAGTGCATAATGTGTAAATTGAATACTTATAAACAGCATTAAGAAATATATGAACCCTTTTACAATAGCATATGTCTAATGTCTGTTTGAATCTTATTCAGCTTCAAGGTCAAATTTCAAAGGTTAATATCTCAATATTTTGAGCAATAAAAGCATGCATATTAAATTATACTTCAATAGCTAAGGTTTGTGTGAAAATAAAGTTTGCCTTACCAGCCCATTGGGAGATACACTGGACAACAATTTAATATCAATAAGCCCTATTTCACGTAGTGACTTATCTATTTGGACATTGGGTGATTATTTTTTCTCGCTCTTTATTTTTATAAAACTAAATTGAACTTTAAGGAAACACTACAGTCCTCTGAATATACTACTTTTAAATGTATATTTTCTTCATTATAAGTCTTCAAGGAGACATTTCATTTTACATTTGATACACAGCTGATGCTGGTTTTTAGAAGCGTTGTTTTGGTTTTACTGCTCTCCAGCTTTAGATAAATGAGATTTTTCTATATTTGGTTTGGAGCATGGCTGATCAGAAGTTTTGAAATGTGAATATGCTTAATGTCAGGATTAAATTCATTGTGAATGTCATATTATTTACCATTAAAGTTCTGTTTGGTAATCCTGAAGTCAAAGAACTTAAAACTTTTAATCACTTCCTCTATTGTTTTGATAGATGAGAAAATGTTTATGATAAGTTAAAAATTGTCACATCTAAAGTTCATCTTTGATTATAAGAGCACAGATTAAAATCTCTGTTTTCTTTTGTAAACGTTTTAGATGATTTCTTTGATGTAGTTTTACGGGGAAGATTCAATTAGCACTGATAGAAAATTAATTTGGTTCATAGAAAATCTATAAGATTACTGCAGATTGTTACTTTCTACTGAGGGTTAATTAAGATGGAAAAAACATTAAGGTATCTGTAATATTCTGTGATCAAAGATCAAGGACAATTATTGATACAGAGAAATGGGATCAGGATTATATCAAATCTTTCAGCTTATCTTTCAAAACCACCATCTCATTACGAAAATTATGCATTGGAATGAACATTTAGGATGAGTTGCTTTTAAAGAAAGGCAGTCCATAGCTACTGATATATTTCGTATAAATGAATCTATTCTTTTATTTCATTTTTTGTTGTATTTTTTTTATGACTTTAAAGTGACATCATGTTTGGATTTTCATAATATAAGCATTTGAATATTGCTCTCTCACTTGAATTCTCTTAAACGTTTCTCTCTCACTTAAATACTTAAGACCTGAACATATTGCCCTCTCACTTGAACTCCTGAACGTATTGCTTTCTCACTTAATAACTCTTGATCATATTGCTCTCACATGAATACTCTTGAATATTGCACACTCACTTGACCACTTCAGAACATATTGCCCTCTCACTTGAATACTCCTGAACGTATTGCTCTATCACTTAAATACTCCTGAACATATTGCTCTATCACTTGAATACTCCTGAACATATTGCTCTCTCACTTGAATACTCCTGAACGTATTGCTCTATCACTTAAATACTCCTGAACATATTGCTCTATCACTTGAATACTCCTGAACATATTGCTCTCTCACTTGAATACTCCTGAACGTATTGCTCTATCACTTAAATACTCCTGAACATATTGCCCTCTCACTTGAATACTCCTGAACGTATTGCTCTATCACTTAAATACTCCTGAACATATTGCCCTCTCACTTGAATACTCCTGAACGTATTGCTCTATCACTTGAATACCCGATTATATTGCTCTCTCACTTAAATACTTCTGAACATATTGCTCTCTCACTTGAATACTCCTGAACGTATTGCTCTATCACTTAAATACTCCTGAACATATTGCTCTATCACTTGAATACTCCTGAACGTATTGCTCTATCACTTGAATACTCCTGAACATATTGCTCTATCACTTGAATACTCCTGAATGTATTGCTCTATCACTTGAATACTCCTGAACATATTGCTCTCTCACTTGAATACTCTGGAACATATTGCTTTCTCACTTGAATACTCCTGAACATATTGCTCTCTGACTTGAATTCTGTTAAACATTGTCAATGAGACCAGCACTTCTTACTTAAAAAAAACTTGACATTTAAGGAGCATTTTATAATAACCATGATGGTTCTTGATGCATAGATTAGTAAAGTTTTAGTAAGAGTTGATATTAAAAGATGGCTTTATTATTGTTATATAATATATATGATTATACTTATTGCAATTACATTACCCACTATCCCACTGCACAGTACATTCTGTCATAATTGCTATTTTGTTTAAATGTCACTACCTCAAAATAAATACTGAAAACCAATAGATTGAAAATTTAGCTTTAGTTTTATAGTTTTAATTAAAAAAAAAATGCTATCTTAGCCAAGCAAAACATTACCATAAAGTTTATGTACAAATAATTTATCAACAGAGAGAACTAAAAAATCGGTCAGATTAATATTGGCATGTTGTGAGGAATTTCTTACGTGAGTCTTAAATGGATGTTGTAATTATTGAGGACATTAAATAAGTTTGATCATAATTAGCAAGGGCTTAATCAATATCCATTTTCTAAATGCTTTAAACAATTAAATATTGATTATCGTTTGGTCCAAAATTACCTTCATCGCTAGTCTATACAACTATTAATAAAGCCATTGTATCCTTCGCCAGAATAAAGGCAGAGAAATTATTAAACCATTAAAGGTCCCTGTTCTTCCTTGAAATGACTTCCTTTGGTAATAACTGTTCAATTTCCTCGTATTCCAAAAGAAGATGGGGACATTAATAATGTATGTGCCTTTGACAAAGGTAGCATAAAAAACTCATCTTCATTAGAGAATCTTTAAAGTTTACGTGTCAAATGACACTCTCCCGTATTTTATATTTGTCTCCTTAAATAACATCCTTTACTTTTATATGTTTACTAAAGAAGAATACAACAATGGTTCCTGTGGTTACAGTGTCTTTGATGTCGTTGACAAAAAATGTCTGCATTGACAAATAAGTTCTCATGTCTTTTAAAGAGAAAAGTTAAAGTTGATACTGTTTTGTCTTCATTTCTATCAGAATCTGTAATTTTCTATAAACTTATACTTTTTTTTGTAATAGCAAGTGCAAGAGTTTCTGAAAAAAACATTTTCTAAAATAAGAACAGATTTCTCAAAAAATTTTGATATCAATTAAATTTTTTTAGAAAGCTGAAGGCTCCCATTCACGACTGGCAAGCTCAGTCTACCTAAAATACATCTGGTCATTGACATTTCAGGCCCATTTTTAGCTATATTCAACTTATGTGGAATAAATGTATCAAAAACAGTTATTTTTTTATTTTTAATAAATATAATAGCAGATTGAAACACCTTTTTCCTCCGTTATACAATATGGCAAATAAAATATGGATTTCTTGTAAACAACTCATTTATTCTTTATAATATTATTGTGAACATGTGATAATTATTTTAGATTTATTATCCTCACATCATAGCTTTTTTTTGTCAGCAATTATTGAACATTTGATAACACAAAATTATATAGGTACCTTGTTTATCTTTATTGTTGGTGGATGAACCTGTAGAAAAATGGACTCATTATCAATGTGCTTTGTGTACCATTATAATCAGTCATAAATGGGTGATAACCTCTTTTCCAATTATCAGTTCTCAATTAGGTTTGCTATAAAGGCGCATGAAATAATTAACTTTCTTCATAGAATCTAATTGTGATGAAACTGACGTTGATTGCAAAATCGGTATATTGGATTTATGATTTTTTTTCCATATAACTGTTGAACAGTTTTATTCATGATGTCATGTCTCTTTTTGTATTGAGTAACAAATATTAATATTTGGAACCTTTATCGCTAATTTGTTTTAATTAGAGAACTATCAGTATTATATATAATCAAGTAATCTATTTTTGTCAACGTCAGCATGGACATGGACTGTGATTGAATAATAATGAGATTTGTTACGGTGTAATGATATTTATATATTTAAATAAAATGGTCACATGTACTTTTACAAATTTGGTCATTTAGTGCTAGAGACAAATCTTCATATCAAGTCTTGTTAGTCCTAAATATAAAGGCAATACTGTGGATTCATTTATTTTCATGAGCACCAATTTTCGTGGATGAAGGAAAATTTGCATATTCTTGGACATTAATTTTTGTGGTTTCGCCAAAGTCTTTATACAAGCCTTTAGAACATTTGTCATTCATTGAACATTTAATTTTCGTGGATCACCTATATCAACGAAATCCACGAAAATTGGTATCCAACGAATAATAATGAATCCACAGTATAATAATGTCTTAAAAGACTATCACATCTCCTTAAACATAAGCAGATCTTGGGCCTAGTGTTTTCTTGTATTACTATGTACACTGACATAAGTTTTAAAGATAAAGTCTGGAGTTGGTTTGTATGTTTACTTGTCTTTATGATGAGGACAGTTCTTCAGCTTAGCTCATGTCTGGTCTTTGTCATTGCCTTCTATTGTTACTATAATGTAGACATAATAGACAACTTTCCAGTTCGAGGCATTTCCGTCAAAAACTCTTGTTTTAGTGAACGTCATTTGTGTGTTTAGGGGCATCTTCACTCCCATTCCAATGTTGAGCGAGTGGTTGGAAAACTATAATTCTATATTGTACGAATTATTCGGCAAATTGAATTCTCAAAATTTACAATCAGCACTGATATCATTAGGGAATTGCCATTAAGTACCTACAGAACAACCATTATTTCTAGTTTATCCTGCACAATGACGATCACTAAGACTCTTGATTCCGGTGACGGATGAACTCGAAAGTGGTCTATTTGTTTGGCTCATATCTCTCCCAATTTGGCATTAGTTGCTGAAGGTTTCGATGGGGAACCAACAAGCCCATACATATACTATACAGCTTAGATCAGTAATTGGACCAAATGTGAAAAATATCTTTAGCTGTTACAAAATTATCAGTTATGTGGTCAAATGTCACTTTTAGACACTGTTCTTTTGGCTTTTTGAATTGTATATTGTCAGGGACTATTACATTAAACATATAAATGTTGATATATTAGTCCTAGATATTATACCATTATTCAAATTAGTACCGAAAGCAAAACTGAAACATTTTTTTTTATTTAAAAAGTAAAAATACCATTGGCCATGCTTCTCATGTAGCAAAATTCAGTTGTTTAAATTCTATCACAAACAATGGAATCCTATGAAAATATATTCAGGCTTTCTGCATTATTCAATTATTATTTGGTGTAAATGTAAACTAACGGTTCATTTATTATCCTTCAACGTTTACAATAAAACAAATCAAGCAGTATATATTTACATTGCAAAAAGGCATGTGTGATACCAAATATTTAAATATCGCCTGTTGAGAAAAACAGCTTATCCCTGGATTAACCATAATCTTCACCAGTTATGTCAATAAATTTCCTTAAATTTATGGATATATATTCACAAGTTTACATAAGAAGTCAGTTAATCATATCAGCCCTCATACAATCAGGGTCTATTGTTTGTTTGGAAAATCAGGAGTAATCCTGTGGTGTGTCCGTACTTATTTATAGTTTAATTACATGTGTGTGTCGTACTTATTAATAGTTTAATTACATGCATAAGTGAAGTAATTAATGGACTTTTGTTATCATCATTGATTATAGAGAATGCACAATTTAAAGAAATATGTAAGTATTTATTTAAATGTGTCATAATCATGATGCAAATAACTTCACATGGTAATTAAATTGCATAAGCATCATGAAAAACATATTTTCCATCTAACTTTCTTGAAAATGTAGATTGTGTAACTTAACAAATCCCAACAGGGAAAGTGTCAGATTGGCACTAAACATATTGAATATGCGATTTCTCCTAGAATAAACAGTGTCATAAAAAGATCTTGTCAAAATTGTTTTAATTCTTAAGTTGTTTTAATTATGTCATAACTTCATTATCAACTAATTGAGTGTATTGTTGATAATCTGTATTATATGAAAATTTACACTATAAAGAAAAGATGTAAGTTATATTATGATTTTAGAAAATTTATTTAAATAATAAAATATAAAATCACCTTTCACATTTATTTATTTATTTAATTTATAGAAAAAAAGGTGATATTAATGAAAATGAATATAAAAGGTAAATTTGTTTTGTTTTGTATATTATTTTGTGGAAAAACCTTTGCCATCTCTGAAACAGATTTGTTTTATTTCCCTCATTGTTCCCCGATCTACCCATATTGCATACTAATTAATTATGAAATTAGGAGAAAAACCAAAGCTTGCATTAATTAATTAGCTAATATCATGCAGAGACATGTAATGGAGAGTGGTAGGGCAGCACAGGGCCATGATATGTAATACCTTGGTGTTAATTGGGACTCACTACAGACCTAGAGGGGGTGTGTCCTCAGGCTTTCCTTTAGATATCAGCTGACTGTTGACAACACCACATCTATTAAGGGTATTCACATAGATTATGACAGTGTGTTTGTGAAATATTAATAACTGGATTGTTTAGGATTTAGTCTTGGATTTATAGTTTATTGGATTTTCTGTATTTTCGTGTTTTGACTCAAGGTAGGCTTAGATTATATTAAAAAGAAAGAGTTGTGACATTGAATTGTCAAGCTGTTACGAACGGCAATGAGAACTAGAAGGATCAGTTATTTATTGAAAATATTTCTTTATTACATTATATCAGGTAAGGATTTTCTTTTCATAAAGGTGAGAAAAAGGACTTATTTACTGTGATAGTAGAAATAGACAGGTGCTTGTATTTCTATGGGGTGTTCAAAATCCAGAGAATGATGCTCAACTGTGTAAATCACAGTTATACATATGTGTTGCAATATTGAAAATTACAGAAATATGTTATATACATATGTATAGAACACATTATTTCAAAACAAAATTATCAAAAGGATAGAAAAGGTTACAAAGTCAAAGATGTATTATACCCGTCTTTCCTTAATTATACAGCAAAGTAATGTATCCATTAGTATTGACTTTCAAACAATTTTGTGATACATAAATTCAATAACTATTTGTGGAAAATAGAAAGTTAACTGTCCCACCAAATGTTACAAATATATTCAGAAACAGATTTTCTTAAGAATTTTACGTCTCAGTTCACCGTATTAAACTATTGAATGTCACATGTGTTCAGCTTACGTCTTCAAAGTTTATATTTTGATGTTGCTTGATTTGACTGTATATTCATTTGGAGTAAGTCTTTTAAACTTGGGTGACAACATTCTATGGAGTTTAAAACACGACTTCTTGCTTGATTTGAACTTTAAAGACATTAGTGCAAGAGTTTTAAAAGATTTACATATTTTTATATACAACTAAGAGATAATTAAACATGTTAGTATATGTTGGTGTATAAATTGATTTGATTTTGTATATTTACAAAGTGTCATTTTACAATGAAAAACATCATCTTTTCATTAAACTCGTAAAATTTATTTACATATGTTCTTCGCATAAGAAAGAAATCTCTATTGAAATGCATCTAGGAATATCTCAATGTGAGCAGCATATGTTTAGTGTTTTAAACAGCTAAAATTTGAAATAACCTCATACATTCATACATTAAAAGTTTCATTATTTTCAAAATTCATTGGATTACTGATTGTTGTATTTCTATTGTGCCCGTCATGGTTTTTTCTTGTTGCAAATGAGGAAGGTTTTAATATTTTTAAGAATTATTGAATTTCCATTGTGTCTGTCATGGTTTCGTGTTGAAGTTTGGTAAGCTTCAAGCCAATAAAACTTCATGGATTAGCAAATAAGTTAAAATGGAATAGCCAAGAATAGTTTGACGTGTGTCAGGAAAAGAAATAAAGCAAAACCATGGTGCATTTTGTTTCAGGCAAAACTGCAATTTTGGAATTTATTGATGCCATATTAAATGTGATAATTCTTTTCTCTTTGCAGATAGCATTGTAGAACCACAGTAGTGTTACCAGTAGAAACAACCCTGTACGGACTATAAACCGTACCTATCCCCCCTTACTTAGTGTTGTGACATGGCCACAGATATTAACAACATGGTCCAGAACGACAATTCCCCACCCACGATGCTTACAGTCCGAATGATAATGCAGGGAAAGGTTAGTACTTACACAAATTTCCAGTCTTTGACAACCCCTACTGAAAATGAGACTTTTTTCTTGTATGTTTAAAACAATGTACTTGATGTTACATGCTTGTTATATGAAAAGGTTGTACTTAAACATGACAGGAATATGTTTCATATATAATGTATATGGCATAATATTATTAATTCGTATATTTTAACAAATTTGATTCGTTTAGGGATAGTCACATGTTAAACTATATTTTCGAAGGTAGAGAGAAGACGGCGGATAGCGAAAAGCATATTGACCGGCAAAAAGCATATTGCACGGTTATTTTTAGAATATCTAAAAACCGATATACTTTGTGACGTCATGTAATGAATTTCAGGATAATGTTTAACATTTTGAAACAAATGATATCTGTAATCGATTATTTGACGAAAAAAAATCTTCAAAAACATAAGATGTCAAAAAAAAAGTAAATGAAATAACAACTAATATGTTGTTATTGTCAAGGAGACAATGTAATATCTATAAAGTTCCAACAAACCTAAATGACGATTTTGATACAAACGTGGTCGGAAATTAATAATATAACAAATATAGTCTTTGTATGAGGTCAATACAGGATATATCGACCCAAAGAAGTATATCGACCTCAGACTTCGTCCTCAGTCAATATACTTCTTTCAGGTCAATATATCCTTGTATCGACCTCATACAAAGGCTATATTTGTATAATATATACATGTTGAAAAAGCCTCCAATTCACTAACACTGAAAGTAAAGAATTTTAAATTATCTCCCTTACTTTCATTGTAAACTAGTATGGGGTGATATCTTATTACTAATGGTGTTACTGTGGTATTTTAATTTTGAAAGCAAATTTATTGAAATCTTAAAAAGGGGGATCAAAACATCAAAAAATCATTGATAAAAAGTAAGATTGCACAGAAAGCGTGTGCAGATATTGCCAAGTATTATTTGCATCATTAATGATATTGTAGAGGAATTTTACATATAGATAGAAGTGCTTCTGATAATTAAGTTTGTCTGTGATTTATGTGTTAAATTTAACACTAAAGGGTTAATGCTTCATGCTGCAGGGATTATATTTTTTATCTTGTCTAATTTTGATGGAGATTTAATCTTGGGGCTATCTAAGGTTTGAGTCTATTATGGTGCATATTTCAGAGGTTTGGAGAAATTATATTGTGGAATCTGAAGTTTGATCCTTCGATTGAGTAAATCTGAGGTTTGGGTGACAGAATATATATGGGTGTGATTTTTTGGGACTTTCTTCAGTTTGTTAAATAAATCAGGTTGTAGAATATAATTTCCAGAGTTATGTTTTTAGACATTATAGCAGAATCTTCAGTTATCTTTAATTATATTTTGTTGGGAGACTTTCAAAGTTTTAGAGACATCTTTCTCTACAAATCACAATCATAGGTTCAACTGAGGTATGTTTCATAGTTTGTGATACTTAATCTTGAATTTTTGTCTTTTCCTTGGATTTCAAGTTCTAGAATAACGCTTCATATTTTAAAGTTAATGTGGAAAACAGAATCGAAATGAAATACAATTAATGCGTTATTATTTGTAACAAATTTTTTCAACCACATGATATTTTTTCTATGTCATGTTTTGGATATTTTTTCATGACAAAAAAAGGGGGGGGGATTTGATAAGTTTCTGCATAATCCTGTTTAGGTCCCTTGTTTGACTGTATTCTATGAATAAGTTGCTCTATACGTCTTTGACAACAACAATAAATTCCCCTCATTATATTATACAGTGAGCTATTACAGTAATGTGAATCCCAACATTGTATATTTTGAGCTATTACAGTAATGTGAATCCCAACATTGTATATTTTGAGCTATTATAGTAATGTGAATCCCAACACTGTATATTTTGAGCTATTACAGTAATGTGAATCCCAACATTGTATATTTTGAGCTATTATAGTAATGTGAATCCCAACATTGTATATTTTGAGCTATTATAGTAATGTGAATCCCAACATTGTATATTTTGAGCTATTATAGTAATGTGAATCCCAACATTGTATATTTTGAGCTATTATAGTAATGGGATTATTGTATATTTTGAGCTATTATAGTAATGGGAATCCCAACATTATATTCTACTTTGAACTATTGTAGTAACCTGAATCACTTGGATTATCTTGATGATTTATATTTTAAAAGAATCACCATCTTTCTTATTTCTTCATTAGTTAGTAAAGAAATGGTCATTAAAGGCATCCGTTGACAACAACATTTGTTTTGTTGAGCTGTGATGGATAGACCTTAGTTTAAAACACATTCTGTTGTTCTTTACTCAGTAATAAATATGAATAGCCTCAAGATCAGATCTCATTTCTTGCTGCCATTTTCCAAAAGAACCAATGTTTATGATAAGAAAATTTCTCACATTATTTTTTTCCCTATTGCAATATTAACATGGAGACGATGCTTTGTGACAATTAAATCAGAAAATGTTACGATGTAGACGCTAAAGGCCAACAGAGGTTGTCTTTAATGATATTTTACAATATTAATGTTCCTTATTTGGATCTGATGTCGTTTCATTTCAAAATGTACATTTGGTTTTGTCATCATCTGAATCTTTGGGGACTCCTGACTTTGAAATAGATTATCAAGTCTACTTTTATATGACGAAATGACATGATAAAATAGGGATGCTAGATGATTATCGAAGGTACTCAAGAAATTCAAAAATAACTATTAAACCTTCTGAGTAAACATGGCAAAGAATAGATTACAGCTATTAAACTGTGGACTTTGGGTATCAATTGGACTTTAATTTGTTAGGAATAATCAGTGTTTGTTTATTTATAATCACAAACTTTACACATCTTATCAAAATATTTATGATAATGGTAATCTATAGTCCAGGGTCAAATTGATAAATGAAAATTAGAAGAGTAACTCTTGTGACTTTGTGACAAAATGTTATGGCTATCATAGCTGAACCCAATGCATGTTCAAACAAAACTGATATTTGTTTATCATAACCACCTTAAAATATAAAAGACATGCAAACTCCTGGGCCTTATGCGCTGGTTTTCAAATTACCTTAATCAAATCAAGTAACCTTAGATCATGTCACTAGAATAATTTACAATAGGTTGATCTGATTATTTATGTAGGAAAAAATTTATGGACCAAACCACCTATAAAAGAGTTCAAGAATACTAATTTTTAAGATTTAATTTTTTTGGCAACTGAAATATTATTGCAACACTATGAATAAATTTGACTAGCAAAAGAAGCAATTAATAAATATACTTAGAGATATTGTTGTGTTATTTGAGGAATAAATGCCTATATTTAGTATAAGGAGATTTTCTATGTCAAAAAGGTCTAAATATGTAACATTAACAAATAATATAATACAATCTAAAAGCCTTTTTCTCTTAATTAGTTAACTGACAAGTAAGCACTGTTTTGCCTGAAGATTTCTGACCCAGAACAATAAACCTAGGACAAATTCATGTCCAACATCTTTTTCATCCTAAAATTAATGTTCTAAAGTTCCTGTTTCAAGTTTCTATTTCAGCTAATATTTCTGAAAATCAATGAACTGAATTTAGCTGGCATTAATTTCCATTATCTTTGGCATCCTGATAATTAAACAAGTATTGTTAAAAGAGAATGGTAGAGAAAAGCTTGATAATGACTTTACTTAAATCTTTAACTCAGGTATTTTCCTGTTTTCATGTAAAGGACTTGTATTGATTTGTTTTAAAAGTATTAGATGGAGTTGTCAAAATATAAATAAACAAAACTTACTTTGGTTTAAATACAATAAGAGGTGCTTTTTTTTTAAATTTTGATTTTATATTAAATGCAGCAGAACACAAAAATGTATACCCAATTTTATTTGTTTATTGTAATTCTATTCTAAACCGTGCTGTTTCTAATTTTAACATTATATCATTGGAAAAATTGACTTAGGAAAAGACCAAAATAACTTGGTTCCAGGGGTGGTATATTTGAAAATAAATTAGATTTTTTTTTATTAAAATCGATAAACCCAAAGCCTGGATATCACCAAATGTTCCCTAGACTAATCAGTGTCAAACAGTAGGATTTTCTAATAAAGGTAAAAAGTCACCCCTGAGAATTGAGATAGATAATTTTCAATTGTTACATCTGGAATACTTGTTAAAATTGAAATAACCAACTTTTTATATACTGGCTTTTATCATCTAGACACATGTAAGGATGAGTTTCAATTTAAAAGTATTCTAGCATTATCATTGATGTTGAGAGATTTAGTTGTTTGAGGAGGAGACTTGATTTCTAATGTTTTATAGAAGATGGCTCAGTATGCTGTATAATTCTTTAAATATTTCCAGGCTCTTTGTTTTGTGATAAGTCATTTGTTGACCTCTATATGTCTCTTGATATTGCTATGTTTATGGATTGCTGTCTCATATAACCAATGTTTAACAGGTCTGTCCTGGTGAAATGATGCCCCAACCATTGAAAACAAAAATTTGGCAAAATTATGTTTCACCTATATATAGCTATTGTTCATAAAGATCTATTTTTTTGAATTTGCATTTGTTCGTGTTTGAAAACATTTCATTGTCATCTTTTTGTATTGTCATATCATTCAGGGGCTAATCAATAAATGAAAATTTAGAAAAATATATATAAAGAATATATCTTTATAAGATGTCAGCTCTGTGTAAATATACTCCTGTGAGAGAAAACAATTCTTTTATAAATTTGCACAGAGTTTTACCTATGAATATATTGTTATTGATTACTGAGATTTATATGTTAGTAAATTCAAAGATAGTTAAAAGAGAAAGGCTTAATCCTCAATATTGTTATTGTGGGGGCAACATGTGTGTTTATATATATATATTATAAAAACATCTTAATTGACAAATCAATAAAGCTGTGTTGTGTGAGCTGAAATGAACATGATATGATTTTGATTAATTAATAGTACCTGGTGTGCAGCTCAGTAGAACTATCAATTGGATTGCTGTTTTCTTATCTTTCTTATGATGCTTCATTATATTTTCTCTTGTATTAGTTGATGTTCCACACAAGACCTCAGATAATGCTGGCTTAAGCAGTTTTAACTAATACTGCCGGTCTTAAGAATATTTTTTTTAACGAACTTTGTAACACTATCTATTCATTTGTATTCTATCATAAAGAAGCTTATGAAATAAAAATATGAATAATTATCATTTAATTTTGAATTAATCTTGCTGTGACTAATTGATTTATACTTATAGTATTTTAATTCTATTTTCAGGAAGTGGGCAGTATCATAGGAAAGGTATGCATGTACTAGAGAAGCACCAGATATTCACTATATGGTCACATATTAAATAACCAAAAAAATCAGGCTATAATGTATAACTAAACATTTATACAAGAAAATACTGGAAGAAAAAGAACAAAATGCATTGATAACAGAAAACAAAATTATACATGTATTCTACAGTTTCTATAGCTTAGAAAAATGTACTAGCTAAGTTATGAACATTTCATTTAATACTTGTAGTAAGATTTTTGTGAAAAGAGTCGCTGCTCATTTTTAGGTTTTCTTGTTTATGTTATTGTGATATGGATTTTTTGCCTTTTATGTTTCATCAGCACTCTTACAGTCCCTTCATACACTGAAGTTAATGTGACGAAAGATGTCATATTAAATTTGACACATTTCGTCATATCTTTCTATCATATAAATTATATTAAACCGGAATCAAATTACTTCTTTCACCAGACACTGCTTTACTAGAGTAGGAATATACTTGTTGAATTAGCAGTAATATTCAAAGATATATTTCATTTGACGTAAATAGCTAGCCTGCAGATTGAATTATAGAAAGCACCTGCTAGATTGTGGGAAATCAATGTCCTTTAAGCTGAATGGATCATTAATTAAGGAATGACAGCATGGACAAACACTTGTCTATCATAAGTTGTGCTTAGCCACTTGTCGTTGACTTTTCAGGTGTATATTTCCAATCAATAAGAAATTAACATTTTGTTTCCAATTAATTTACCTGTATTGTAAAAGACCCTGCTGGTTTTGTCACTGATTCAGTTTTAATGGAGTCGTTTGAAGTGTCTTTTACAGAGCAAGTATGCTATAATAAGGGAATCAGGGTTTCAGGGCTGATTATAATCAATTGTCAGTAGTTTATACTTTAATTAATAATCTATTTCTAAGTGAAGTACAAAAGGTGGTTAGGGAGTATTTGGATGAATTGGTTCATAGATATAAGAAGATGTGGTATGAGTGCCAATGAAACTACTCTCCATCCAAGTCGCAATTTAAAAGTAAACCATTATAGGTCAAAGTGTGGTCTGCAACTTGGAACCTTGGCTCAACTCGATCAGCCAGCTAGAAACAGCCCCAAATATGACTATTGTAAAACCACTCAAACTGTAAAAACCAAGGGTCTTATTATAGAATAGATAAAAAAAAGTTCTTTGTACCAATTAATGTTTTGGGAGATTTATTAAGATTACTCTCCAAATAAACTCCTAAGAAATAGGAATAGTACTGTGTTTGAAGAAATGCCACCATCAAATCCAAGTTGATTGCTGCATCTTTTCAAACATATGTCTAATCCAATGCTAATAAACAAATTGGGATAACACATTCTGAAAAGTTCAACTGTAATAAGAACAATGTAGCCTAAATAGGAACCTTTTCAAGTTGTCTTTGCACGTCTTTAATACTGTCTAGTCAGCACATATAATAGTTGTACTGGGACATAGTGAATGTATAGAAAGTGAGTGTATAGAATGCCTATGATAGCTATACTGGGACATAGTGTATAAAATGCTTAATTTTCTTTTTCAGAAAGGAGATAATATAAAGAAATTCAGGGAAGATGTAAGTCAATTGTTTAACTTGTAAAATATGTTTATATCCTTTATTTCAGAACAATTAAAAATCGTTGAAAAAAATGATTTGCCGTCGTATCATTTAGTAAATTTTCATTTTAAGAAAAGCTAAGAACAAAGACCATAAAATACATTTTTCTGAAATTTAAGAATTGTTAAATGACTAAAATAAAAAGCACATGGGCAAAAACCGTCAATGATGAAAACTTCAGTGTGATGTTGTATCATAAAAGTACTATTAGGAAACAAAATGGGCGAAATGATTGTTAAGAAGAATTATAACAGCAATAAGATTCACTTTTGATCATGCGACTTCACAAGGTTTACCTATTGCACATCATATAACATAATAGTTACAAAAAATAATAATAAGTAATATAGAGCAAGAAGAAAATAACTTAATGTTTTATTGTTATGGGAAATTTACTTGTGGAAATTTTTCAGTTTACAGTAAGATAGAATAAAGGAAATGGAATCTTGAGTATTTTTTTTCAAGTACTTTATTGTTAATGCTTACCTTTTTTATTGCAGAGTGGTGCTAAAATAAACATATCGGATGGATCTTGTCCAGAACGTATCGTCACAGTAACAGGAACTACAGATTGTATAAATAAAGCATTCACATTTATTTGTAAAAAGTTTGAAGAGGTGAGATTCTCTTTTGTGAGTTGTCTCCCATATTGTTGTATCCTGTAACTAAAAGAGAAACATGTTTAAGACCCAAGATTTTACTTACAAAATTTTACTTAAATAAGGCATTCAGGGATGGTTGCAAAAAATGAGGTAAAAGTAATCAGAACTTTTGGTACATCCTTCTTCCCATTTACATTTTCCTAAATTTGAACCTTGCTTGCAGCTGCTGCATACTCCTACAAATATATAAGAACTGAAAAAGTGCGTGAAAAATCTAAAAAAAAATTATGCAAAAATAAGGCTGGGTATAATACAAATTAGTAGTGTTACTTTGTGTCTTTAAAAGATATTTGGAATTAGTTGTATAACACAGTGTTCACTTGAAGCTGTTGTTTACAACACATTATTACAATTTACCTAACTGATTTGGTCTTTAATTTTGCCATTGCTGAAGTAATTGAGTACAGCATCTGATTATATAAACAAATGCTCTTAACTAGATACACACAGATTTTGGTACTTAAATTTATGATCAAGAGAAAGCCATTTTAGATTTTGTGTTTAAGTGGTAGCCCCATCTTCATGTCTTAACAACATTTAAAGAACATTTAGATACAAAAAAAAGTTTCAGCAATTTATGAGAAAACAAATACATTGTACATGCAATGAAATGAACTTTATATCTGTAAAAAATAAATATGGGTTTTGAATGGTCATTGCATGCTTTTTATCCACCTCATTCCACCATTGTGTTTGTAGTCAAATACATGCATTACGAATGAGTTATTTTTGTTAGATTTTATATTTCAGTTTTGATAAATATTTTCATGTATATTTTAAATGCTTAAAGAAGAAATAAGTAATTTTTCAACTATTATGTTATTTTGTCAAATATATGTTTGAAAAATATACTGTTAGATAACTATATGTATAAGAATTTATATTGCAATTTTACAATACTGTTGATTAATGTGTTTGTTATATTGGGTTATCTTGGAATTCCACCAAACAGCTTCCACTATCCATCTATTCTATACATGCATACAGACAATCCTCCTGGTTATTTAGGGACACTATACATTGCTTACACACATACACTACCTCATTACTTCCATACCTCTACCAATATGGTACATTGTATGTTTTCATTGTTTAAATTGGTCATGAGTTCCTTTGTGATACCATTATACTATATTTTGTGACAGAAAAAGTATGTGTTATAATCATGCATTTTATCTTGTATGGTGAAAGTAAAAGCTTTATCAATGTAAATTAAAACTTTCTTCTAGATGTTTTGCACCTCAAAAAAGGTCAAAACATCTCACAGTTCCCTGTTGTTTTGGGTTTTTATTTGGAAAAAATAAAAATTGAAAGTCTGTTCATATGGTATCACAAGTTTCATTATTGACCTCTTTAGATATTGTGTACAATATAGTGCATGATTAAAAAAAAAACATTTTAGATCACAATTTACTATTATTGAAATAGTTTTCAATGATGTATTGACAAACACTGCATTTATTCAAATGAATTGTTCATCATATGAAATCACTTGTATGTTATTTGAGTGACTTGAGCACTATATTGTATTGTTTGTATTTTAGTTTTGTGCATGATTTGTTTTAGCATGTGATTTATGGTGTGTCCCTTTTGTATTTTCCAGGATTTACAGAATGCCTTTGTTTTACAGGACTTACAGAATACACCAACAGTGCCTAAACCCCCCGTTACATTACGATTGGTTGTGCCCGCTAGTCAGTGTGGATCACTGATTGGCAAAGGTGGCTCCAAAATTAAGGAAATTAGGGAGGTATGTCTCCTGTTTAAAACATTTTTATTGTGAACTAATATATGTTGTGAAATTGTTTTTGTATTTTAAACAGGAAAAAACTTCACCAAAAAATAAATAATCTTGTGCAGACCCAGGTAAGTAGAAAAAGAGAGAGAAGAAAACAGCCTGGTTATACCTTTGTAGTATTAACATTCATTCACCAAAGAATGTCAAGTACTTTCAGTGCTTTGATTTTTCTGGAAATTTTATTGAATTCGTTTCTTTGGTTAACACCACTGGACTTCAGGATTTATTAGACAAAAAATATGATTTTACCCCGCAGTAAAAATAATCTTATAAGCTGTAGGTTTTCTTATTTTATTTATTTCACAGTATAGTTTTTGCTCATTGTTGAAGGCTGTAGGAAAAGGTATTGATATCAAAGGTTATCCATTGAAAATCAGGGGGGGGGGGGAGGGGGGGGGCTTACTGTGTTGAGCTTCTAAAATGGCTGTTTCCTATTTTCAATATTAAAAAGAAAGAAAACAAGTGGTGTATAAAGTATTTTATTCAAAGAAAAAGTTGCTGCAATGCTTATATTCAAGTTTTAATTTTATCTAGGTAGCAGACTTTTTGTAGTGAGAAAGTGATTGTATGCACTGAGGGTTGGAAACATTAGTATGTAACATATTGCTATTATTTCTATGTAAGAAAGGTTTATGTTCTCCTGGACAAATAATGACAGACTAACTTAATTATCACACTTGAAGGTCTTTGTCATTACCTGATTATTATTTTTGGCACTGCCATTAAATTCTCTTTCTATCTCTCTAATGCAAACCATGTGCTGTGTTGGCATAAATAGATCTGATGTGACATCAAGGTAAACTCCACTAACATTAAAGATGGTCACTTGGGTCCTGAGAAGTATTACCAGAGAGGTTCAACCATAAAATTGAAAATCATTACTTCCAGTAAGAATATGGTTGGGAGAATTTGGTTGATTATAAAATTTGTGCTCTGCTTTGTCAACAGCTTCCATGGTCATTTGGTTGGTTGTCATATTTTTAATTGGTAATTGCTATGTATATTGTTTTCAAGGTCATATGGCTATTAGTTTGTTGAATTTGGTGGATTGTTTATTTTTGTAATTCTGAAAATCTGTTATCAATCAGCTTTGTTATTTGAACTATTTTTTCCACAATTTTCCACCATCAAAGGACATTCTAATATCAAGGCATTTATCCCTAGAAGAGAGGAGGAAGCACACCCATGTTAACTTTCCTCTGATTCTTCTCTTGACAGGTAAACATATGTAGAAATATGCTTTATCTCTTCATTTTATTAAGATACTTTGTTTTGGGCTAATTTTATTACAAATCTTTCTCCCCAGATATAAATATATAGTATACAACATGAAAGTAACAGTAAGACAAATTAGCACCTCTATCTGAGACTACAAGACAGATAAGACTTATCATTACAAATATTGGGGGAGTTGTCTAGCTGATGGAGAAGATAGCTGAATCATATCTTTGTGTTCAGTCTTTATGAATGGAATATAACAAGTGACTTGTAAAGATTACCCTGCCATGGCAGTAACATACTAATACAGAAAGTGTAATGATTGCTCTTCTACTGTTATACAAGTAAGAGGCTATGAAACCAGGTTTAATCCTCCATTTTCTACATAAGAAATCTGATGTGTTTGAGCTTCTGATTTTATAAGGGATTTTCCTTATGGAGTTGGGCATTTCCCCCCCACTTTTTACTTATAACTCTCCGTGGTATAGCCAATAGTGGTGAAAGATGGTAAAACACCAATAATTAATCCGTGTTAACCTCTATTTTGTTGAGATACTGCAATTTGATTGGATTATATCAAGTTGGATCAGTTGACAGAACTAGTGCCTAGAGTTACTTATAAAGAATAACTTACTTGTTGTTTTATTTAAAATAACTTGATTTATTATACAAAATATGTTCACTTGGACTGATACTTGGCTTAGTATCTGTTAAGTGACTTTGAAGGACTGGTTTTGGTTGGTAGTTGGTTTACTTTGAATTACACTAAATGAAAGCTGCATTTTTCCATTATTAATTAAATGAAAATCTAACAACAGTCTAGGACATGTAAATTACTGTGAAATTTTCATTTTTCACAAAATGTAGATATTCTTAATAGACAATTGTTTCATAATGTAATAAGACAATCGGATAAGTAAATTATAAGTCTGTGAAGCCTCATTGTCAGGAATTACTGTAATTTTGTCTGATAGGTCTTAACGAATGTATGTTCTAATTACACCTATATGCTGCAGTTTTACCTGCTTGAGTAATAGACTCTTAATGACTTGTTACATTAATGTGCATTTTTTGTTCAATATAGTAGTAAAGTATTCAAAAAATCTGTTCAGGTTGTCTCAATATTGTGGATATTTAAATGAGTAGAAGAACTGGATTTCAGAGAAGAAAGCATGTAAAATATTTGGATATTTTGGAATGAGAATGTGTTTTAATAGCTGACTATGCTGTATGGGTTTTGCTCATTGTTGAAGGCCGTTCGATGACCTATAGTTGTTAATGTCTGTATCATTTTGGTCTTTTGTGGATAGTTGTCTCATTGCCAATCATACCACATCTTCTTTTTTATATTTAAGGCAGATAATTATTGTTTCTAATTCCTAAATGCATTGTTTGGTTTCATTTAAAGTTGTTAAACATTACCAACCTGTTAAGGGTATGACTGTTTTGTAGAAGGGCTAAAGGAAAGGACAATACTAAATAGAAGTCAAATAACAAGGACTGGTCTTTTTATTGGTGATGTTTGAAGGTCCAAAATAATAGACAGAGCAGCTATGAGGATCAATCCATGTCCTCTGGTCTGTGTTTGGCAGTTGTCTCATTGACAATCATACCTAGTCTCCTTTTGTATACTAATTTACAGTAAACAAAAGTAGGGAATTCCCAACCATTAGGAATATCTGTATGCCATCTTATCAACAAAAATGATACTTTTAGAAAAAGCCTAACCTTTGATGGCTTGCTTAGTGATTTAATGACTGAAATTATGTCATTTCTCTTGTGAGCATTAGACATTGCCTAAGTGGAGGCATGTGTTGTTAATTTACTAAATCATTTAATGATCAGATGTGAGAGTGTTAGATTCCTTGCTTATGGATCTGTCATACTTTTGGCAGAGAAGGTTGCCAATGTGTATTTATAGAACGGCTAATATTTTGATGGACTCCCTCAAATATAAATCTATTAATGAATGCAATATGTCTATCATCTTGTCATGTTTTTGTTAGCACATTGTAGTAATTATAATAACTTCTTGTGTACACTTAATAATTATGGTCTGCATTCACTTTGGGTGCTGAAATAATAAACAGGGTCAAAACAAATATAAGTAGGTCAATGGAATTTACAATACTTTGATTACTAAACTGCAAACATATTTGACTTGAGTTTATGTTAAGGATAGACATTAAGGTCTTAATGATCTGAAAGTATTGTGGTTAAGCTGCTTTACTCTCTGTTTCCTTTGTAAAAGCTGTTTCATAAGAGGTAGACATATCTTCCTTTCACTTTGTTATGTAGGTTGGTAGTAACCCTTTTTATAACAAGTACTAAGACATGTTGGTTTTTAGATTCTTTTGGATTGAGTGACGTCTTTTAGTATAAGCCTATCTGTCATTGTGTGTGTGGTTTTTAATGCCAGGCTATTTACTTGATAGGTTTCGTATAAACTAAAGATAGGTAAGCAAAAGTGGCCCAAATTCTAAAGATAATCTTGTTGAACCTGATTAAAATGGTGGACTGAAATCTAAATTTTATTTCATAGCTATACATGTAGAAATTTACTTAAGAAAATTTTCTTTGGAAGTGTTACTGCACTGTTTTATCATTTTGTCCTGTAAAGTAGACCGTGATGCCTTTAAAGACCTCAAACCTTGAACCTCAACTTAAAAGCCCTATGTTAAGTGGATTTTTTAGATTTTTTTATATAGAACAATTCTCTTCATGATAGTCGGTACTATAGAAACCAACATGAAAAAAACATCAAAAACTTCCGTTCAATGAAAGTTGAAAAAGCCATAATAAATCAATTAATTAAATTCCATTTCCATTTCCATTTCCAGACAACGGGTGCACAGATACAGGTAGCATCAGAAATGTTGCCGAATTCCACAGAGAGAGCCGTGACTGTGTCAGGCACAGCAGACGCCATTACAGCGTGTATACAGAATATCTGTAACATCATGTTGGAGGTACGTGTGTTTATGTTGTGTCATGTAGAGGCTTACTGTGTATTCATCATACATTTATTAAAAATTCAATATATCTATAAGAGTTTCTCAATCTTCAAAGTGCAGGAGTTCAAAATTGTTTCTTTCAGTTTAATTTCACTTTTGAAAATTTGATGGAAAGCTTTCTGATAAAGTTTTGAAGTTATATAGAAAATTATTTTTCTGGTATTCTTTATATTTAAAGAGGTTTTTTCAAAATTGAATTGTTCAAGTTCATCACCCAATATTAAAGGTTGTAGATATATTTTGAACTCTGCCGTATTAGATCTTAATTCATATTGTTCCTGTTTATTTCTAAGTCAAATTTAGCTGTGCAAATATTATATTAAAGTAAAGAAAAAATTCACATTTTGAAACTTTGTAAATGATTGGTCATTCAGGATACGAGACATACCATGTAATTTTCCCTTATTGTCTTATTCAGTATACTAAAATAATGAGAATTGCTAGTCATTCGAACATAATAATAGTTTGCTAATTAGAAGAAAAAATTTGTGCTAAATTAACCGAAAAAATAAAAGGGTTGTTTTTAATCTTTCTATAATCAAGATAAAGCAGCTAACATCTGAGTTATACTTGCAACAATTACCTTCTAGCCTTTCAGCTAAACAAAATGAAGCAAAAGATATAAAATCACATTAATTTTTAGTAAGCTTGATTCTTTATAGAAATTAAAGATTTTAGGATTAAATGGAAAACGTGCAGAGTATTGATATTTTGCAAAAAGACTTTTTAATGATCCAAGTTCTAATGCGGAAAAATATAGAAATAGCTGAAACTGCACACTGTGCATTTTCACTCTGAATAAAATAGCAATAACAAAATTGGCCCTGCGCATATATAAATATTTTGAAATATCATAATGGGGCTTATTAGGGGTTGTTTCCTGACCATTTTTTTTTATATGTGTTCCTTTTGAGACGAATCTTTCTTTATATATGAGTCAAACATGTAATGAATGAAAGTTTAACACAGTTTCTCATTATAAAAATTAAAATTTGATTATTTGCCTATTGCTTTGCTTAAAATTTTACATTTCCATCAAGAATTGAAATATTCATTTAAAATCACAGCTTTGATTGAAAGTCTTGCTAATGAAGTATAAAACTAATAATAAGTTTAGATGACTAGCAAGAATAACTTAATGTTAAACAGGCTTATTTATCATATACTTTTTATTACATCCAATATTATTTTTTTAGGAAAAACAGGCAATCTTATATAGTTAGGCATGTTTATAATTGATAAAAATATATAACGCTGCAATTAGTGGCATGAATTAACAAAAATGCCCATTTTCACTAATAACTTGTGCTGAAAACTTTAATTGATATTCCCTTCAGTTATGGATCATGCATATTGAAAATTGTAAAGATTTGTTTCATTTCGTGTTTAATTTTTTGAAAAATAAATTTCATTGCCAAATTATTTTTTATTAGTTTTTAGAAGGAAAAATTACTGTTATACAGAATCTGTTTTCAATGTATTTATAATTTTTTATAAATCTATTTATATATTGATAAAGATCATATTTAAAAAGCACAAGTTTGAGAAGAATGGTGCAGGATTATTTATCGTGTTTTAATGTTCAGTATAATCTCAGATAAACACATTTTTTTCTGTAAATTTTTCCAGCAGTCAAACTCGGGATTAATAAATGCCTGTCTCCCTCAATGTTTCCATGGTTATTGCTTAATTCCTTGACTTAATTTAGTACCGAAACTTGTAGCTATAACTACTTCCTGTCGATGTTACCTTTAACCTTTGGTTCCTTTCCTCTTTCCTCTGCAGTCCCCTCCCAAGGGAGCAACAATCCAATACCGTCCAAAACCCGTTGTCCCTCCAGTAATCTTCACTGGGGGTCAGGCATATACAGTTCCGGGTGGGCAGATACCACTGACAATACCAGAGGTGAGTACACTTTATCGCTATAGTAACCTAACTGAATCTTAAATCATATATGTATGCTTTTTCAAAAATTTATTAATTATACAATTTAAAAGTATACAAATTTTTTTTTCAAAATCTTGATTATTTTAACTGTGTGGTTTGGTCTTTTATACAAAATTGAAGCATATATAATTTAAGAGTTCAGTACTTTTAACTTTGATATATAGATTGATGTATTTTTCTCAAGACAGTTCGAAGATTTTTAGCATTTTTGAAGTTGGAACTTTTTGCCATATGAAATATACTCAAAAAATTTGAAAAAAAGAATTATGGTTTGTTTGAGATAAATATTCTATAAAAATTTGAAAAAAGAATCAGGAATAATGTCATAAAAAAATTCTTCATTAAATTTTCTCCAATAGAAGAATCCATGCTTGAGAAAAATATCTATGTTATTATAAAATTGTCTTTTTTAAACCTTAGCTTCTTCTTGCCCTTGTGACAATAATGGCAAGGTGTTGTGAACTAATGCTTCAAGTCAAACATACCCCTATATATAGACAGCTGTTTTGTAGCCTGTAGCTATGTGTTGTACATAATAACCGCATTATAACATCAAACAATTACTATACACTTTTCTCTGAAAAGATGGCTGACTTACATGAATATACTACAGTTTGATCTTTTAATGGTTACCTATTGACTATTGTGTAACGTGGACATGCAGTAAGAAATCATGCTTTTAGATCGAATAAAGGGGGATGCATTTTACAAAATGACAAATGCCATCTTCCATTGATGTGTTGCACAATGCTTTTGCTCTTTAAATAGCAAAAGTGTTACGTAATTTGGATTGTCATATTAAAGGTAATCATGTCACGGACAAAAAAAGTCTTCATTGACACAGAAATAATCTAAATATGAAATTAATTACATGGAGATAGTATTTCGTTAATAATAGTTTTATAATTATGATGTGAAAAAGTACTTCAGAAACACCATGACAACTACAGACTAATGACAGCAACAACATGCATCACTTACAAATTAAGACTGAGAATTTAATGCAAAAATAACCGATTTGGCACTCGAAGTGTATAGTAAGGGAGTTGTCATATTATAGAGGTCTATTTTAGTTGACTGTGATACTGACGCAATATATTAAACTAAAGGACTGGCCATGTATATTTGAGTGCTGAAATATTCTGCTAACAGCCTTTTAAGTCATATAAAATCTGTTATACAAGGAAACAGAACTGAGCAAAATAAATGTGAACCAGTTAACATAGGAAGGATATTAACCTTATATCTTTTAAGACTGATGATAACAAAGAGAGAGCTTTTCATTACTCGGTACAAAATATCATGTAAATCCTGCTTCGTTGGTATAATGAATCCTGCTTATATGGAATATAAAGTGCGTGAAATTAAATCCCTTACGATCGTCACTAATCCATAGGCTTTCCTGTTTTGTACTGCATTATTTCTATTTACTATCAGTCTGTAGGCAGACGTTTTCTGTCTTTTTTTTATCCAGAGGTATTATTTTTATAACAACACAACACCACTGTCGACATCACATTTTATAAGCAGCTTAGATATTGAAGGATTAGACATTTCTCACGTTTTCAGAGGACAATTGAACCTCAGCAAGTTTTGTATACAATTTGATAGAAGTACAGGACACTTTCTTTGATATTGACAATTGATCAGGCCTGATATGTCCAAAGTGGAAAGAGTCTAAATATATAAGTAAGGAGTTGTAGTACGACTTCAAATGAGACAATTATCTATCATGTTTACATTAAAAAAACATTGAAACAAAGGTTTTACAGTTTTGTTCGAAAACACCAAGTATGGCTTTTTTTAGTTGGCCACATTAGACAATAAAAGCATTTACATTAAACATATCTTTAGAAAACTTTATTTCATTTTTATTAGTAGCAAAATGAAGATACATTTAGTTGATGACTTGTTCTCTGCAACAACCATACAATCTTGTATTTCTTTAAAAACAAATCAAAATCGAAAAGGAATCTTACAGTTTGCTGGATTTGAATATCAAGCATACATGCATATAACTATAGTTTGTTTTTTATAGTTTTTAAAACACAAAGACACTGTTTTAAAGTTTACATATCTTTAATACAATGTTAACCTTTTCATGACATTAAACATTAGCTATTAGGATTCTTCATGACAAAAAAACATGAGCTATCAGGATGCTTCCTTTTCTCATAACTTTGATCCACTAGTGGAAATAAAACAATATTAATACAATATCTACCTACACAATTAATAAGATATATTCAAAATGAGATATATATATATAATGGATTATGATTGATTTTTTACAATATTAAAAAAAAATATTTGATTTGCATTCCTTCCTTTTATGACATTTCTACAATGAAAATACCATTGTCATCGTAGGGGATTACCGTCTTCTTCAAAAGATATTAGTCTTGGAAGCGTTTGAATGTCAAACTTTATGTACCATATATTGTTTGCTTGTCATCATCAAAGCTGAATAAGAAAAATGAATTATTATTATACAGTCAGTATACAAGTTCATAGGAAATCATAAATAAATCATCTTAACAAGGTAGAAATGATACATTACATAGAAGGAAATGGCCTTTTATTATGTTTAGTTTTATTTCTTAATGTCAGTCAGGTATGTATAAAAAAAAATCTCTGGTAAATAAATATCAAGGAGACAGTAACCCACCATTGAAAAGACCTGTTATTTTATGGATATATAAATTGTGAGATTTTATTCTGATTTATTCAAATAATAAAAAGATCAAAGGAACTTTCCAAAAAAAATAAAGGTGAAAATGCAAATTTCACCTTAATTGAATGACGGGTAACTAAATAACACACAAAGAAGATAATATTCACTGTATAGTCTTCAACAATGATTGAATCCCAGTCGTTATATAGTGCAGTGTGATAGTGTCAACCTATTTGTAAATTAGTAATTATTACATTTGTAATATGACATGTAGTCTTCTATTGTTGCACTATTTTTGATACTTTCATATATCGGTATTACAAAAAAAAAAAAAGCTTTAAAAAAATATTCCTACATTTTGTTACCAGATCTGTATTTCTAGAAGAAGTATGCAACCTGCTACTTGACTAAGGAGATTTCAAGGTCTATATACCTCAAACTTTGTTCAAAGTGGTGTAAAAAATGGTGTAAAATACCAAAGGGATTTTAAAAAACATTTGTTGAAGGCTAACTGACAGCCATGACAAACAAAGTCTCTGTAATTAAGGATGTGGTTCTAAACCTAACACTATCAAAAATTCTGGGAAGAGAAAATGTATAAATTCTACTACATGATTTGATTAGCATGTCTATAATACTGTTAATGATGATACAAAAAAAATCAGTTTAAGAATGTTCATTTGCAGTCAAACTAATCACAAATTGGAAATTTTCAGATATATTGAAAAGACAATATTTCTACCAATGATTCAATATGATTTCCACAGGTGTTGCTATGAATTTACATCCCAGCTCCTTTGTTCTAACAGGTGTGATCTGAGCCGGATCACTCCTACCAGATCACCCCAGTTTAAGTTTCTTTGTTATGCATGCTTTCCTTTGTTCTGTAACATTTTGGCGGGAATGTCAAATCCAGTATAAAACTTATAATTAATTATACATAGAAGACTATCTATCAAAATTCACGTAGAAAAAATCCAGTGTATATGCTGGGATTCGAACTCAAGACCTTTAGCATATCAAGCCACGACACATACCACTTAACCAGGACGACTCGATACGAACTTTAAGAAAATTAATATACTTAAAGGAAGCAAGATATTTTTATAACTGGGGCGAGTTGGCAGACCTTTATTCAGTGGGGTTTAAACACTTTTCGTTTAATAAATGAGTTGTCAGACTGATTGTTCAATTTGATTTTACACTTTTTTAAAGTTGGGCGAGTCGGTCACCAGCGTGGGGCGATTTTTTCATAAAGTGGCGATACAGTGTGGGCCGATTGGCCAGTGGGGCGAGTTGACATTGTTTGATATCTACTCCTCGTGTTAGGGGGTCATAAAGGGTATACATCATATAGTAATATATAAAGTATATAATAATGGTTGTGTGGCGTTCTAAAATAGATTTTATGAAATGTAAATGGTTTTTCGTCTAATCTAAAACAGCTGGGATGTAAAATAGTTATCCCATTCGGACTTGGTGTGTCAGTGTAAGATCACCCTCTGGCCTCCGGCCATCGGGATGATCTTACACTGACACACCGCGTCCTTATGGGATAACTATTAAAGAAATGCCAAGCTTTTTACCAAATTTACTATGACAACAAAAGCCAAGCGTTTTTACCGAATTAACTATGACAACAAGAGTACCAAGCCTTTAATAGTTATATTGTATTGCATATATAGAATTTTACGTGAAGGTCATACAAGCGAGAGGTTAAGCTAGCTTTGAAACCAAGTTTAATCCACCAATTTGTACATACGAAAATGCCTGTACCAAGTCGGGAATATGACAGCTGCTGTCCATTCATTTGATGTGATTGAGATTTTGATTTTTCCATTTGATTAGGGACTTTCTGTTTTGAATTTTCTTCCGGGGTTTAGTATTTTTGTAATTTTACTTTTTTCTATATTTCAGATGAACAAATTACATCAGATATCATTACAGCAGGGTATTCCAATAATTCCAACATCACAACCTTTACTTCCAAGTAAGTCTCTTACGATAATATCACGGTTGAATCTAGGATTGAACTAAATGTAATTGCCCCTCAAAAGTTATGAAATATTTGGAGATAGAAAGGACACAAAGAGAGAATATTATTATTGGACTTTATGGAATTTGTGTTTAATTAATGGAAACAATTTCTTCCTTTTTTTGCTAGACAAGGGGTGGTTGACCCATTTATTTGTCTAAATCCTAGATACAATCCTTATAATCTGTTCACTAACCTGATATAATGATTAGGTCAAACCATTATAGAGAAAATGTTCTGGACACATAATAAAATACTTCAAAATCATTAGGGACATTAAAAAACAGTACTAACATTTATTGACACTTGATAAATTCTGAATTTTAAAATAAATATTATGATGCAATGTGCAAAGAACATGAGGATTTTGGACTTTGCAATTACATAGAGAAAAAAGGGGAAAAATATCAAACAAAACTTCAGAATATATTAAGGAAATCAGATGTCCAGTCATACTTGCTACTACATGATAAAAAATCTCTTGACATCTGCATTTGGAGCAATAAGCAAATATTTTGACCTATTTCACCCCTATATTTACAGCATGCCAAGTCCCTTGGTACCAGGGAACAACTAATGATTTTCTCTGTAATCAAAAGAAAGCAAACTATTTCGTAACAGACAGAAGCAAGTAGATTCTATTCTTTGTTTTGATTAAAATCAGTAAATAAAGGAACACAATGCATCGTATTTCAAAAACAAACTAAAAGAGAATTACATCTATAACATTTTGTAGACTAGTCAAAAGACATGATTATTGTAATAATAAATATTTTGTAATGGTGATACCACCATCTGTTTTTCTGAGAAATAGATGCAGAACAGATGTTTTCAGAGTCTACACATTTGGTAACTGAGGATTCATTATTTTTAGCGGGATACCAGTTTTCGTAAATTTTGTGGGTATAGATGAAATTGAATTTATATGTTAGGTGTAGAACAAATTTTGCTTATATTTAGACTAATAAAATCAAATATCTTCCAAATTATTTTTTTCTTCATCCATGAAATTGGTTGTAACCCATGACAACAAATGAATCAACAATATATACAGAACTGATGATATAAAGTAAGGGAGCTGGTATCCACTTCATCATACTCCATACTAGATCAAGTATCTGAAGAAAAAAAACTCAAAACAACAAAGCAAAATATTTGTATTCCATATAATTTGCAGAAATATTACAATTATTTCATGTATGAATTTTCTCTCTTTCAGTGCATCATGCTCCTGGTATTCCTGTAGCCTACAGACATGCCAGTCCGGCAGCTATTCCCCAGAATACACAACAGACACATGAGATCTCCATACCTAACGACTTAATAGGATGTATTATTGGTAGAGGGGGACAGAAAATTAATGAAATCAGGTAAATAGATGAAATGCTCATCCTTGGCAAACGTACAAATTACAATAGAAAAGGAAGATCGCTTATGTATATATATGGTAAATAAACAAGTATATCTTCTACAAAAAAAAAGATGAGGTATGATTGCCAATGGAACAACTCTCCACAAGAGACCAAATGAAACAGAAATTAACAACTATAGGTTAAGTTACAGCCTTCAACAATGAGCTATCCCATACCTTAATTTATTTTAAAAAAGATACATAAAGATCCATTTTCAATATGGTCATGTTGTTTGCGAAAGAAGTGAAACATGTAATGGCATAATAGAAAGATGAATTTCAACGATCAACCTCTTTTTCATTTCAGACAAATGTCAGGTGCTATGATAAAAATTTCCAATGCAGAGGAAGGGTCCCCCGACCGTAAGGTGACAATTACTGGTACAATAGAAACCATTGGATTGGCACAGTATTTAATTAACACAAGGTTAGTATAACAAACATATTTGTCAGACATTGTGGGAGACCTCATTTATTAGGATTTGACTGTTGCATTAGATATCAGGGAGCCTTAATCATTTGTTAATTATTCACACCAACAGTAAGTAAGTAAGTCAAAGTAAAGAATTGTTTGTGCAGTTTTTTTCAATGTATAAAGAAAATGAGGTCTTTCACTTTGCCTGTTTTTATAATTGAACAATAAATTATGTATCTTCTTGTGAGAGTGCAGTAACGTGCTAGACCTTTGGCGTTTGAATTGAATTTAGATAATAACACTTAATTTAAGATGAAAATAGAATGAATAATTCTACATTTAATTATTAATTTAATAAGCATGGTTTTATATTGCTTTAAATATAACAGTAGGGGTGAGTGTAGGCTTGGGGTTATCAACTGCTTAACTTTATAGTAAAACAGCAGTTACTTAATTTGAGTGCTCAATGATTGTTGCAAAATTACAAACATTTTAAAATTCCACTGCCAAAGATAATTTGATATAAAGTTCTATTAGAAAACTATTATTGTTGAATTGTTAGGCGTAAACAAAATTTAAGAACAAAATAATTAGCTGCTGTTGTTTGACCCAAATAAGATGATTTATTAATCGTTTGAAAGTTTTATGGTATATAGATAATTTTATATCATAAGTTAAGACTATTCTGATTATTAGAAAGTATGACATTCTTAGTGGTCTTTTTTCACCTTGGTTGGTGTAAATTGATTTAAAAAATTCAGGCAAAACTGTTTTTGCTTTGCAGTATAATGTATGTCCAGCCTTGGTACTGATAGTGACAATATAACGGTAAATGAAATTCATCTTCCACAATCAATTGCCCCGTTTTATACCATGTGTTCTTGTGCTTTATGGTCAATATTTATACACTTGCCCTGAAGATTAAGATGCCTGGATTTAAGATACCTGTAGGCATCTTAATCGTCTAACATTTTGAAGGGAGGTAACCTCAATCGTGTCTGATTGCCATAACTGCACTTAGTGATATCCTCTTTGTTATAAAATGTTATTTTTGTAATTCTCCTGTTTTCCTTCCCAGATAATTGTTGTAATTTGTGTCTAGAGAACAGTTTTTATATTTCATTATTAACATAGCATGTTTTTTGTAAAAAAATCTTCCTAAATAACAGTATTCTGTCCTTTTTATACAATTCTTGGCTTTTTCTGCATGGTATATTACTTGTTTCAACAGATATTTATAAAACTTAGCTCTGAAAATTGACAATATTATGCAGAAGTTAAAAAGATTTTAAATAATTTAGAAAATTAATATTTTTTTTTCATATTCACAAAATGTTTCTTGTTTTATTTGACATGCACAAAAAAATGAATCAATTGCTCAAATAGATAATTGTCAAGAATAGGTGTTAATCATTTTGTTGTGAAAATACTAAAAAGTAGACTATCTGAATTTTTTTGCAAAAACCAGACCTTAATAAAGCACAGCAATTTGTTAAGATACATTAATCTGTTATAAACATTTATTTGTTTTATTGTAAACTATTTTCACTTTGGACCAAGGTCGGCAGAATGAAAATAATTATATCCATGGTATGGATGGGTTGCCTTCTGTAGGTTGGGAAGAGATCCAAACAAATTAGGCCTGGGACATTTTTATATTGTAAGCAAAAACAAGTTGTCTATTTTTCTAGGAAATGTTAAGTACTTCTAGGAACCATTTGTCAGAATTTATACTTAAATAAATATCCAGCTTAATGTGAATTATGCAAAGATTAGTTAATCAAATTTGATTGTTTTATAAATTTATTAAAAATTCCACTAATTTTTTTTCCTTCTGGTTATAAGCTTCTTTTAACACTTACTTGATAACAAGGTGAACGAAGACTTTTTTACAAGGGTTCTAAACATGTCTTTCAGATACTTTGTCTATTGTATCTGATGTCATACTATTTGATATTATGAAAATCTTTTAAGTATTTAAATTGCCACTTGACATTAAGCAATGAACAGTCAATCTCATAATTAAGAATTTAGCATCGGTAAGAGAAAACACAACAGCCAAAAACAAGAGATACAAGACTATTATTTCACAGTTCCATTGAAATCGGGTGACTTGTAAAGAGTTATCTCCCTTAAGTGTTTGTATTATATGCTACTTTCACTTTCAAAAGATATTTGTCGACTGAATTTTAACTTTTTTAATTTCAAGAAAATGAGTATAACTAAAATGGGGCTGAAGAAATTATAAATTCCATTATTATTATTTATATGTATAGTTTTAGTTCACACTTTAAAAGTATTATTTGGCATTGTGTATAATGTAGACATGTGCCTGGTTTGTGGATTTTATGTTTATCCTGTTCTAATACAGATCCCTCCCTTTTCTTTTTTTCTCTGCAGCATGGAATTGCATAAGAATTTGACCCTTGACCCGACTACCTCGAATATCCCAACAACATCTGCATCACCCTTGACCTCTGTTGTTCAGTCCCCTCAGCAGCTGCAGGCCTCTCCGTATGCAATTACATTGAATCAACTTGCCATGAACTCCATGAATTCGATGAACTCAATGAACATGAATGCTATGAACATGAACTCTATGAACATGAACTCCATGAACATGAATGCTATGAACATGAATGCCTTGAAACAAATGCCAGCAGTTCCATATCAACTGGGCCAGTATTTTGGAATGATAGATACAGTAGGACAGGCTCCTGTACAACAGAATAAAATGCGAGTCGGGGTTGCAGCAAATGCTATGTTGACTGAGAGGAAGAAAATAGCACCCTACTAACTGTCTTGTGTTGATTGTTATTGCACACAATCGGAGCACCTCACTTGATGGTTGTGCTTAACAGGAATAATTATACAGCTTTACATCATATTTTTCATCAGAGAAGCTGACAATTAAATGCCTTTTTTTCAAGGATCTCCTTGCTATGAAAGAATTTTTAAAAAGCAGCTTTGAATGCTGATAATTAGTTCAACCGGAAAGAAGTGAGCTGCTCCGTTTGTACATAGATGTGATGTGGTCACATGCTTGTCATGTGACCTATGTTACTTTGTCTCATTATTTATTTTGTTAAATTGTTTTCCTTTGAAATCATTATTGAATATGATAGATTCATACAGAAATGTATCAGAGTTATTGATAATTGCTAAAATGTTTATTTTTGGTTAATACATTTAAAGGTTTATTTTTTTTTGCCAAAAGTTTGTTTTTGATATGTATATATTTACACAATTTAGTGTGCAGTATAGATATGAATTAAAGTAATTGTTAAAATCTTGTTAATTAGAAACATATCACCATTTTCTTGACTGATTCAAATTTTATATTTTCAATTTTGTGTATAAAAAAAGACGAAAACAATTAGAAAAATAATCTATTTTTCTTATTTTATAAAATAAATCATAAATGTTGTGTTGGTGTTGTCAACTTGAATCTTTTCACAATTCTTCAATGATTTCATTTTGTTGATTTTTTTCCGCCAAAATGCTGTATAAAGTGTGTAGGAGTTATATTTTTCCTATGATTAGCCAGAATGTGTCCAATCTATGTTAACCTGCATGTATACAGACGTTTTAATAGTTGTTATATTTAATAAGCAGTTTCTTACATATTCATGAAAAATATAATTTATTTTTTTGTATCAAAAAATTGTACTGTTATGGCAATGTTAATATAAGCCAGCATGCTATACTTTAAATTTTCAGTATGGTACCAGTTATTCCAACTTTCTTGTTTAATATTTAAATTCATTGAATTATCAGATTTCTTAATCTTACAATGAGTTAATGAATTTGTGCATGATAGTGCTTTAAACTTTAGTATGATTAATGTTAAAAAGTGCAATAGAATTTCTAATGATTTTTAGTACATCTTGTGTAAAGTCGATTAAAAGACTCTTAAACATTCAAATGGCTGGCAATTTGGGATGATTACCCATAATGCTTTTCAATTTTACACAAGATAACACTTTCCAATCATTTGTGATATTCAAATATGGATACTTCCATTATGTTTTATGTGCTCCCAAATAAGATAATAATTTAGTATCCAGCAGTATTACCAGGACTTTGATTGTTAAAGACTTAAGGATCACAGAGTTATCTCTCTTTGGTTTATATGCCATTTAATCATCAGGAATTGTCCAGTAGTGAATGTTTTGTACAGTTCTAAAGACCTTTGACCTTAAGATATCATGACTGGTGGTACTGCTGTATTACTGCATTACAATCTGACCATCATAGTTTGACCGGCACATTTTATTTCACTTGAACATTTAGCACATAGAAAAAATGTATACTCATAAAACTGATGATTATCAGTACAGTTATGGTGTTATGTATGTATATTTAGGTATATAAGGTCATCCATTAGAAGGTTAACATTCCAAATGAAAAAAATCATCCGTCAATTTTATCAGGGTAGCAGTGTATTTTTTGTTTAATGCCATTTTTTTTGTTTCAAGGGCATTTAGCCAGATTCTAAGTCATTTGTATTCCATAGTTATATCTTTAGTCTTAACTTATATACAGGTCATTTGTCCATATCAGAAACGGCAGATATTCTTATTATAACATCCAGACATGCTGAGACAATGCTGTGGATGGCATAATGATCAATTTTCTATCAAAAAATTGAACATAAGAAACATCAATATTTATGGGATAATGTTACATTTTGCCATCAACAAGTGACACTATTTGAGCATGTTTTCATAAAACGAAATGAAAAGGTCTTTACAAGAAAACGTAAAATAGGCCAAATTAAAAAACATTTTTGATACTTGTTGAAAAATTACCTGAACTTTTTATCATTGGATTAGAAACCACAAATTTATTTAATCTTTTGGTGAATGGAAGTAAAGTGATTAAAACCCCCTAAAGAGAAGTAGAAAAATAATAAAAGTTTATATAATATAAGGTGCTGAATAGACAGAAATCCTTTGAAAATATTACTGATTTAGTTGATGTGAACAAAAAACTTGTATTATTAGGAAAGTAGTTCAGTTTTTATATAGGTTCATTGTTTAAACTTGATGCTTGCCAAATATTTCTTCCCCTTGGTATTTGTTAATTGACAAGTATTTACATAAATCCAAATGAAACAATTACTTGTTACCTTCACATAGTACAAATTGTACAGAAGGATTTGTGTGTTTTCTGGAAAAATCATCAATATATTTATTCAGTAGCAAAAATATTATAGGTCTAGTTCAATCTACACATTATTTAAAGTTCCAGAAAAATGTAAAATTAATAAGTTTATTCAGTTTTGTAGTTTTCTATACATAGTTCAACTATTTGTTAAAATAAACTTGGAATTTCTTTTCATAAATGTTCAATATGGGTTTTATTTCCCACAAAGAAACCTTTATTTTATTCAGTAAGGCTGACAAGTAATTGTTTTAGAAATATGTCTCAAGAAGTTGGATTTTTATCCATACCTGATGCTCATTATATTTTGTTATATAAGATTTATGTACATTATTTAGTCCCAATATTTGCAATATTCCATTTTAAAACTTAAATCTTGTTTTGCATGAACAATGTATGACTCTTGAAAGTTACAAAACTCTGTCTCCTCAAAGTCCTGATATAGACTTAAGATTTATATTACTATAGTACCCTAAAGTCAATAAGAAAAAACCGGTGACCTGCTGGGTTTTTTTAATTCTCTGTTTGCCAGTTTTATGTTTAAACTTAAGGTATCAAGACATGATGAACTGTAGATTAAATTGGCCAATACCTAAAACAGAGGTCATAGGTATACCAAGTCGTCAAATGAGTTACATAGTAAATCAGCTCGAAGCAGCAGATAGACAATCTACTGGAACCTACCAAACATTTAAAGCTTGTATAGAGTCATATATATGTTTTGAATTATCTTTAATTCCCTTTTGAGTACCTCAGCTTTAGTGATTTGCATAATTGATTGGTTTGCTGCAATATAAAGCATTATGTTTGCAATATTAATCACAGATTGTTGTGGGTTTATCATAAAGATACAAATATATATATATAACTTGCATTTTATTTATATATAAAGTCACATATATCATAGATTTTGAATTTTAAGTGCAGTATTTTTAAATGTTTAAAGTTTTTATTTTTTTTTAAATGTTTTGAAAATTGTTCAAAACAGAATGCCAAACTTTGGTCACACTTTTTTGAAGTTTTTTCTTGTATAAATTCTACCCATGTCAGCTAGAGATCACAATAACAAAAATTATGTAGATATGTAAAAGGCAAATGGGAGCATCATTTTTCAATTATTTTATATTTTCTTTGGTAAGTAAAAAGGATAAAGAAAATTGTCTGCAGAGTTCACAAATTAGTACTGTTATTCCTTCTATAGAAAATTAACACTTTAAATTAGTAGTATGTGCCATGACTTGGTTGTTTGAATAAATGCCATTTGGAATTATTGCACAATGCTTTCAGAAGGAACTCTGCATACTGGGGAAAATTGCTGCTTGGCACTAAATTGTTCCTCTTTCCATTATAGTTATACTGTAGGAACTCAAACCTCAGTCAACAGGCAATTCACATTCACTTCTTAAAGCTAATTTTTCTAACATAATTAATTTTGTAGTACTACTCAAAAGTCAAAACCATGATTTATTAAATCATTTTCAATACAAACGTTATATTGAAAACTTCATTTGGACCTTACAGTTGAGTGATCTAGCAAACATGGGTTGATTCTAGTGTTCAGGTTGTACATAATTAATTCCATTGCCATAGTTCTTGTCCTGTATGTATGTGGTATAGGTTGGTTAGTAGAATTTTATTGCTTGGAATGATGGCTTGTCTAAATATCATTTTACTCTATTTATTCCTGGAATATAATTGGGTGCTTTCAATACTTAGTTCTTTCTAGTCTGTAAGTTTTCTGATAATCTTGGTTACTTTTGGTCTTTGGTTAAACAAGAAAATAATATACTTCATTTTACAAAAAGCTTCCTTATTGGATGTTGGAAAATAAAGGGTTAAGTCATTGTTTTTTTCTAATTTTCTAAACTTAAGTTAACCCAAGATTATCATAAAATGCTATAGTGTTCTTTTTTTTTAACATAGATACCTCTATTTTCAGTATTTTGATAACTTGACTTACATCTTTAATGGCATTTATTTTTTTACAAGGGTAGTGAGTGCAATTTTGTAAAAAAAAATAATATTTTAATGTGGATGGTTTGTTAGTTTATTAAGTAGAAATTAGAGAGAGATTGTTGAAAATCCTGCCATTTATAAAAATACATTTTATTAAGGGGTCCAACTCTAATAGCCCCAGTTCATTGTCCTGCCATTTATTGTTTATTGCCAAAAGTTTTTGTGTTCCAAGTTGTTCAAACAGTTCTTCTTTATCTGTCTAATCTTTAAACCTGTTCGTACTCTTCTATTTTTAGGATAACATCAGAGATGTGCGGAATGGGAATTCGTTAAATGTGGAGAGGACCATAGATTTTAATAGATTTTATCACTTGTTGTTATTTTTAAAAGACAATCAGCACTTAAAAAGTTCAGTGTCTGACTTGATTGGAAAAAAGACCAAAAGTTTTTACAGAGTTGTCTTTCTTGAAATAGCATTCAGTTAATGTTTTTTTTTTCATGCCAAAAATATTTCAATGAGAATCATTTACATATTTTTTTCAGATTGAAAGCATAAATTAAATTTTTATAAATTTACAAGCATATTATGGCTTGATTGTGAAGCCAGACTTTACATAGCCAAAATTAGGTTGTTTTATAGTGCAATATTTGTCATATTTTCATACTCAGTCAAATATTTGCACATTTTGTTTTTACTATTTATACAAATATTTACTGAGTTGGTCGTCTTATAGAAAACATTTATTTCATTTTAAATAACATATTTCTTTAAAATTTTGGAAGCAAGTTATTTTGTTCATAAAGCATTCCTTTATGCTGAGCTAAAATATGAAAAAAAAATTTTTTATGGAAAACGGAACAGATCTTTACAAAAAAGTAAGATATAATTCATGTTAAATTATGTTTATAATTTATCAAAAGTCAGAATTGCAATAGAATGATAACTTTTAAGAAAGTTCAAGAAAACTTGATTATTTTTTTTAACTTGTATCGAAGTAGCAATGAAAACTTGTACTAAAAAAAAAAGCATATCTCAGCTTCACACCACGATGACAGCTAATGGCATATATATATTGTAATATTACGACTGTGATAAATTATGTGTAATATGTGTGCATGGTTATACAATCATTGATTGACAATGTGTAATATGTGTGCATTGTTATACAACCATTGATTGACAATGTGAAATGGAAAATCATTTTTATTTTGCAACAAAATATCCTTCCTAGGTCTTTTGTGGATCAAAATATCCTTCCTAGGTCTTTTGTGGATCAAAATATTCTCCCTAGGTCTTTTGTGAATCAAAAGTTTTGAAATTTGTTTCACTTTTAAGGAATCTCCCCTGCCGTATGTCCTGCACAGAGATTTACTAAGAAATGATTCAAATCTGAAAAAATGTTTGTTTTCTTTGTATTTAAAATACCCTAGTGCAGAATTAAGAAATGTAATTTGAATTTGAGGTCCTAATTAATTAAACTTAAACATATACATATCAAATGATTGATTCAAGTTATTGAAGTACTTCAATTATAGACAGGCAGGTCAGAAACATTAACAATCCTTTATTTAGTGAAATATGTCAACACTTGGAACACCTTAAGATTTTGATCCAGATTTGACAAGTGTTTCATGAATACAGGTTTAGAATACTAATGAATATTCATTACTTGTCATTGTACAGGAGTTCTGTTTTGACTGTTAACTAAAGTATATATTCTCAATGAGGACATCACACCATTTGTTTGACATAAAGACTGAGGTGTTACCATGTTGTTCAAGTAATAGATATCAAATGTCTAGTTGAAGAGGATATCAAAATGTCTGCCTAAAATGGGGGTACTTCTATAGCTTATGTAACAATCCTTTATTTTTAATCATTTGATTTTTATGATAAACATTTTGTAGTATTTTTAACAGTTTTGTTTAATAAATGATGAAAATGCACTTTTAATATGTTGATGGAAAATATACTCATAATTCTCAATCCCCGCGTAATTAGCATTTTCCAGTTCAGTTCTAAACATAGAGATTTGTTACCTTTGACAGGTAATATTTTGTTTATGGGGTACATCAAGGGATTATTGTGTTAGGGGTATGTTGGGAATTTATTATGGGGTATACTTTTTGTTTTGTGTTCTTTTGACATATTGTATATAACTGTTGAATCTTGTATATTGAATTGATTTGTTGTTTTTTTTTTTTTGTAGAAATCTACGTAATTTTATATAATTTCTGAACCCATTTATTGACATTCATCCTATAATTGAAACTGGGGGAAACTTAAAAGCTCAGCAGCCACATGATTAAATTTTATAAAACAAATTAAAATATTTAAAGCAGAACGCAGCTAGGTTGTAAGATCATTTTCATTTCTGCTAACGTCATTTCAACTTCATTGTTTTGCTATAGAAGAGACTCAATGTATTTTCCCATTTACCAAATTATGTCCTATTATCTTTGAGAAGTTTGAGACTTAACAGTATTTTAGTGTTTTAATTTTCCCATGTGACTGTACTTTTTCGTACTTATAGAGAGTGACCGTAATGAATGTTTATAAATGGGACCAGAGAGGTTTTTTACATGTGAAAATGTGTGAAGTGAAATCGGACTGTTTTCCAAAAGGGTAATTATCATCATAACTATTTATCATTTATTTATTATTATCATGATGAAAAGTCATTAAAAAGGTGCTGCACCTCTTAAGATTTACTTATTGTTTGTTATTTATAGGGAGCACACAAGCCAACAACAACATAAAACAAACAAAAAAACTAGAAGTCAATTCTTTATTGTAAATGATGGGCAACTTTTGTATATATCACGGCAAGTTACAGATTCTACCGAAGATCTGTTAACACATATAGAGTTCCTCAAATAAAAAACAAGAAAAAAACATTGGCTACATGTACATATTAGGAGGAACCTCAGGACTTTGAATAAGAATTTGTATGAAAATAAAAGACATAGTATAATTGCCATTGAGACAACTATCCAATGATTCTGAAGGATTATGCCACTGTACAACATTCAACAATGAGCAAAACTTTTATTATATATATATATATATATATAATAAGCTATAAAAAGCCCTGACATGACATGTAAAAATGAACATATGTTTGGATTAAGGTTTCTTTGTGAGTGCACAACAATCATAACTAATTCAGAAATGTTAATATTCATTAAATGGGTTTGACCTGACTAGCAAATTTTGACAAGTACCACCATAAATCTGGAGTGTTTTTATAATAGAATTCAGAAAACGATGTATTAACAACCAGGACTGACAAAAACATAATAGATTTCAACAACCATGATTTTCAGTCTGGAAAATTGCAAAAAATCATCTGAGAAGAAAAAAATATACCTATTGAATAATAATAAGTTTACACATGTTAAAGCTCCCTCTACAGTACCCACTGGAACAAAACGGCACAGTACGAGAAAATGAAACAACAAGCACTTGATACATTTTGTGTGTCCCATACAATTTGCATAACCAAGTTTGATGTTGATCAGTAATGTCAACTTTGTAAGACAAACAACACTGAATCAATCAATCCAATGATGGACTGATGTTTGTGTATTAGTAGTACCATGTGTATTTATGCATCAGTTGTATGCAGCTCCAACATTCTCATCCTTTATTGAATATTCAACTCATTTCAAACAATATAGCATACATTTTTATTTCTGTGCCTTTAATGAGTGATTGTGCATGGTATGGGTTTTGCCTTTGTTGAAGGTTGTACGGTGACCTTTAGTTGTAAACTCCTATGTCTTTTGGTCTCTAGTGGAGAGTTGTCTCATTGGAAATCATACCACATCATTTTTTATAATGAACAGATACTGCCAACAAACCAACAAATAGAGTGAAGTTAAGATGAGGCAAAGATCTCTTGTTCATAGTTAACCCCTTAACATTGCTCAAGCAAGCGGTTAAACTTTTAAATCTTTTAAAAGGGGGATTTATTCTTAATATGCATGAAATATATGCCACTGGACGTTCAGCACACGATCAATTCAAAGAACCTGAAGTGAATCTACTGTTTTCAGTTATCATACGTCCCCTTATCTAGGAGTGGGGTCTACATTGCAATCACATTGTCGCTGTGCGTTCGCCCAACAACAAAATCCGTAACTTTCACAAAAAACACTTAACAGTTTTAAATGATATTCTCAAAGCAAGGCTAACCTCCTTCAAACAAAGTTGAATTTCTTCCAACAGTGCTGACTTCCTTAATATAAGCAGACAAAGTGTATCTCCTTCAAATACAACTGATATTCTCCAAACAAAGTGTATCTCTTTCAAATACAACTGATATTCTCCAAACAAAGTATATCTCCTTCAAATACAACTGATATTCTCCAAACAAAGTGTTTCTCCTTCAAATACAACTGATATTCTCAAAACTAAGTACATCTCCTTCAAATGCAATTGATATTCTCCAAACAAAGTACCGCTTCTTCAAATACAACTGATATTTTCCAAACAAAGCACAGCTCCTTCAAATGAAATTGATATTCTCCAACCAAAGCTAAACCCCTTGAAACAAAGTGTATCTCCTTCAAATACAACTGATATTTTCCAAACAAAGTACAGCTCCTTCAAATACAACTGATATTCTCCAACCAAATTGAATGCTAACCCCCTTCAAACAAGCCTAGCTGCTTTAGACAGAGTTGACTTCCTATATACTATCTACAAGCAAAGTCTCCTGGAAGCAAAACTGATATCCTTCAACAAGCGGGATGGGATAATAATCTCCAAACCAACAGATAATAAGAGCCGACAAAATATATTTTGTTTGTCCACAGTATGTTAAAAATTCTGGTCATAATATCTGTTAAATTCGTACACAATTAACTACGATTTACACTCCCTCCAGTCCGGTGAACAACGTTTCTCTATAGGCATAAATTAACTAAATTATCGAACAGGTATTTGGGTGTGTATGCAATAACAAGATCATCGAGGTCTACAATTCAATACAGTATCAAAAGTAAGTATCCGACAAGACACTACGCAAATTTTGGTAACAAGGATAATAAATGACAAAGTTTTATTAATTACTTTAAATACCAGAATATTAAATATGAATGGTGTAATCAGTATTTATGCTTATGACCTTTTTAATAAACAAATGAATAACATTTTTAACGACACGCAGAACAACGCAGTTCAGTATATCATGCTATAAACTTTAAAATAATACGTTGGTAATTTTAATTCTTTTTCAATTGTCTCTTTCTTATAGTGATTACCTACACTAAACTCATTAATTAAAACTTAAATTTAATAATTCATTTTGAAATAAATGTCATGTTGATTTACTCCCATACAAGGTTTTATAACCGGTTTAATATTGTTTCGTCAATACTTCTAATGGCGATCTTCTCAACGTCAGATAAGTGGAATTATTAAAAACCCAGAAATTAGAGATATTTTGTTATCAAGGAATCATGTGAACAGAAAGCGGCTTTTCTGGTGAAGTCGAACGAAAATTATGTAAGTTAAAACTGCATACTGACACCTTCGCACAATTTCAAACGAAAAAGGCAATTTATTTGTTCCAAGCAGACGACGTTGCTTACTACCAGAAGAACAGGATATATCACTATATATTAGCCGTAATACTCGTTAACAGCTCTAACGCGTTAGTATGGATAGAAGGAATATCGAATAGTTAGTTAGGTTCCAAAACTGAGAATGCAATGTCAAAATAAAACGAAAAACGACTGAAAGGCTGAAAGACAAAACAAATAGTACAAAAACACCACATAGAAAACCAAAGACTGAGCAACACGAACCACGCTAAAAAGCAGGGAGGTTATCTCAGGTTCTCCGGAAGCCGGATGGGAATAAATATACTTCTCTAATGTCACAGAATATATTAAGTTCGTGTGATGTGTCCGAATTTCCTCCATGAAAACTAATGTCAGACTACTAGAAAAATATATTAAAATGAAATGTAGCAATAATTCAAATAAAAATATTTTTCCTCCTCCATTTTAGAATGGTTTGTGTTGCTGAATTTTGCTGTTTTTCATTGGTTTAGAGATTTGCGGATAATTGTCCTTCATCTCTGATACTACATCAACAGTATATATTATACACGGCAGTTTATCTTCATTGTTTTAGGTCCACATACTGTAGCTTGACCTTCGTTGACTTATGGACAGTGGTGTCGCTTAACTGCCAGTAACTACCCGGTTTATCCTTGCGTCGTCCTACACCATGGTAACAATGAATATAACAACAGCATACAAAATAATTACCATACTTTAAATCATAAAGGAAGAAAAAAACAAACAAAAAAAACAAAAAACAAAAAACAAACAATAGAAAATTTAGTCCTTTATAATTTTTTGATTGTCCGAATTACTAAAGTTTCAATTTTCCTGGATTGACGGTAAAGTGCATCATGAAATACCTTGTAAGGAAATGAAATCATTTTTTGTTCAATGTATATCCATTTATCAAAGCGTCAAAGACGTTTTGTATTTATGCAAAACACCATATTAATGTGCATACTGAGTACAACTATTAACGTTATCACACATATCATAATTTAAAATATATTCTTTGCATGTTTTGTAAATATTCTACTGCTACAAGCTATGGTGGAATTCAATACTTAATTAGTTTAATCAACTAGTGTCTCACTCATCTGCATATTTAAGCAAAAAAGAATATGTTAAAACTAAGAGAAATAATTAAAAATATTGAATTACAAGACATCCTAGAAATCGCTACTTGTTACCCATCCTTAATATCCTTTTTGTCAGAACCCACCGCAGTGCAGTTCTTTTGTGTTTTATACGTGTCCAAAAGGTACACAGAGGGTTGATACATTTACAAACCGTGACGTCAGGGAAAAAAATCTAAATAACAAATGATTAAAACGTTAACAATATTTAATTTCAAAAATCTATTCTTTTCTTCAGATTTTCCTATAAATCAACATGTATATGTAATTAAAAACATCATTTGAAGAACCCCACACATATTTTAAATGCACCACAAAACGTGTTAATTATGAAATAATTTGGTGTGGACATAAATTGATTTAAAATGAAACGTCAATCAACTTCTATTTAAAACAATTAACTGACGTACGAATTCATGTCCTCATTAGCATAACTTTACATAAGTAATAAGTACACTTCCCTCTTTCTTACAATAACACTAGGTAGTTCCAGGAGTAAATAACAAATTAAACAGGTATGATAGTTTAAAAATTGATTATGTTTTCTCTTACTGTTATATATTCCTGAGAAATCTGCAACACGTTATATTACTTTCTTAATTTACGTAAAGTTACGTCCAGTGTCGGATTATATGGACTTGAGATCCTGTTGAAACTGACTCATCTTGCCGAGTGCTTTTATACACCAATTGTGTGGCAAAGCTTAAGGGGAAAAGGATCCATTTATTCTGAAAAGTCTCAAATACAGGATTCATACCACTGAAACATAGCAATTAAAATACCGTTTAGAGAAACCGAGAAGGTGTGATTTTTTTTCTCCATCGAACTGAGAATATATGAGCAAATGTGTCACTATTTGAAGTATTACCTGAAATCGTGTCATTCTTATTTTTTTTAATCCTAAATGTGACAAAGATATTAATATGAAAATCCCATCACGATGATACATGAATTCAAATGACATACAAGTAGCCGATGATTATTGCACCTATTGACAGGAAGAAAATTTAGTAGACTTTTTACCGAAAGACGTGCACATTTTGATTTAAAATTCAATTTCCTTGTACTGGAATTAATAAAGCAGTATGACATATGCACTTGCTGTGCAACTCATTGTGTCATATTAAACAAACGTCTTTGGTTTTATTTTAGAGAATTTAATTGTCGGACTATATTAGATTGAGTTTACTACCACTAAGTGAAGGTTGGTTCAATTTTGGTAAGGGCTGACTTAGATTAGTTTTTTTTTATAACATTGTAGTTTTGTTGATTATAATTTGTCTACGATGATTCCCATATTATATGATCATTTATCATATCGGATGAAAGGAAATACTATCTATCATCATTACATATACCAATAGATGTCTCAAAGACAGCAGGAAATATTTTTCATCCCTGACTACTAATGATAACGTCGTTTAATTTTTAAATCTCATTACAATACATATAATGTCTTTTAGATTTTCTTACACGGATCTGACAACTGTCTGTTCTGGTAATTGTTACACCCTCCAATGAAAGTTCAATTTTTGAAAGTGTGTATTAATTTTGACAAAACCAGAGGATCTCGAAAGGTCTGTAAAACAGAAAGTAGAATGAGCGTTTTCAGACCCGTGTAAGCTTGGACACAGGATTCTATTTTAATCAGATTATTAGTTTTCATTTTTTTTATTTCGTATTACACACTTTTTTATCGGCTTGTTATACTTCAGACGCAATATGTAAGACAAATCAAAATCTGTTGTACATGGTTGCAAAATCCATTGGTTTGTGCTACCAATCCGAACAACTGACACACATCTGCTGTTCATGATAGTAAACATAATTGTTTTTTTCAAAAGGCAATCTGGAACATATAATCTTTTGTATTTGCCGTAGATCTCGCTATTATGGAGTATGTGTAGTTGTCTGCCTTTGTTTCGTTTATTTAATGATATGCTTATCTTCCTAAAACTGGATCTAAAATATTCAATTTAAGGTTTGCTTCCTTTTAGTGACGTCCATTTTATGCCGTTTTTGCTAATATCGATAACACTAGTTATGTGTGAATCCACGATCGTGCTTTCGATAAAAACGTATTTATTACAAAAATAAATTATCTGTTTATTCGTAAAAAAATATTTTACAATTCAAAATCATGTGAACCTGTATTCCTTCGGCTTTGCCACCCTCAATGTACGCCTAAGCAGGAGTTCGGTTACGTTAAGCACGCCCAGTTATTGAAAAGATTTTTTTTTTTGTTAAAATTCAAAAGCGAAACAATTAAAGGAGTTACCGGGAAGAACCGTTTAGTTGACTTGTTCATACAAATTAAACGACGATGTACATATTTCTTTTAACTATGACATGAATCAAACACACCTATGAACATTATAATTGTACGATTGCACGTGCTTGTTTGTGAATTATTTTTGTTTTATGTTTATATCAGATTATGTAACCATCGACATTCATTGTGTCTAGTCTATAATACACACGAAATTCTTAAACATTGTAACGAGTCCATGAACTTTAAATTGTTTCTTTGGGCAAACAATTTTATTGCTTAATCAAATATAGGAATTTGTGTCACATCGATGAAAATGAGTTAGCCCGCTTTTCAACTACTTATTTTCATAATCAACATTAGGTTTAATGCAAGGATATCGAATCATACCACATCTATTCCTGCCATTATCCAGTTATCAATTGTTGATTAACGCCTTGGTTTGTATATACATGTTTGTATGCAGACATAAATTGTTAACGTGTTCGTTCATTACTATCTACATTTTTGGAAGTCATTTTACTATTGTTTTTGGTGCAATATGACTTGTACTTCGATTATATTATTAAAAATGTTAATGTGAATGCAGGGACGTTCTAGAAAGTCCTTGGGTGTATGTGAGCAATATTGTACAGTTTATTATTTTTTTTATTTCAGATATCTGCATGGTTTCAGCAAAATGAATATTTTAACTAAATTAACAATTTTTGTGCTTATGTGCTATGGTAAGTCTTGTTTTGATTCATATGTGTTGAATTAATAATTACATCAATTAGGTTATTTTCTCTTTCTCGAAATAAAGATGATGGATTGCATATGCCCTTATTGATAAATGAATGAACTACTAATGCAGCTTTTAAGTTAACTGTTGGATCTCATTAAAAAAAATACATTTAGTTTGTGTGTTTTTGAATGCTGACAGAACATTGTTTGTAGTTCGAAGACACCAACTAGTTTTGATTTGGAGCTTTACATAACAATCTGGCGAAAAACAAAACACAGATGTTCTGTACATAACATGCAAGCAAAATAATTGTTTTTGTGACAGTTGCTCCCGGAGATACTTGATGCATACATATGATTTTTAATTTTAGTTTCTTGTGTATAATTCAAAGTTTAGTATGACGTCCATTATCACTGAACTAGTATACACATTTGTTTAGGGGCCAGCTGAAGGACGCCTCCGGGTGCGGGAGTTTCTCGCTACTTCGAAAACCCATTGGTGGCCTTCGGCTGTTGTTTGCTCTATGGTCGGGTTGTTGTCGCTTTGACACATTCCCCATTCCCTTTCTCAATTTTATAGTAGGATAAGGTTTTAAACATGTGAATGCATCTGGTCTGTTCAGAGTGGTGGAGTTTCCGAATGTGTTGACATCAACGGTTATACAAAATAAGCAGATGCGGTATGCTTACCAATAGGACAACTATCTACTAGAGACCATATGAAGAGAATGTAAACAGCTATAGAACAATATACAGTCGTAAACATTGAGCAATAGTTTGTTTTAATGTGTACTTTGGCTACTTGAACTAATATCAGTTAACGCATTTTACAACTGTCTTTACGCAACATCTTTTGAATTGGTGTGATCAAATTGGTGATTTTTCCCTAATTATTATGGTTTTAAATACGGACATTCAATGTTATATCTTTAACATAAGAGTTGATATTTTAATTATTTTCTTTAGTATCAGCAAAATATAACTGTAAGATGGACGGTTGTCAAAATGGCGGGAAATGTACATACTTTGGAAACTGTGAATGTGCACATGGTTACGTTGGATACGACTGTGGTGTTCAGATGGGTATGTGTAAAATTAAAATAGGCATATATATTGTCAGTTTAAGCAGTTCAAATAAACAAATTTAAAGTTCTGATCAATAGAAATTCACATATTTACTTTGTACCACATTATTTCACACCCTGTTTCTAATATCACAATATTTTTTTTTATAAATGTTGATATTCTCAATTAAGCAAACAAGTGTAATGCTATAAATCTTTTTATTTGTCTTAACAGACTAATTAAAGGTTGTTGTTAAATTATTACTTTTTGTCTTTACTGCTTCTTTTATTTACAGTTTTAAACATTTGCATAAATTGATTAGAAATTCTTAAGATATTTATTTTGAACAGCTAACAAGGTCAGACATGCACTGTAAATGACGTTTATGTTGGATTATACTCGGAAATACATCGACCAAAATTTGCATGTAAGCAAAACAAAAATGATTTTTATATCAAATGTTCAACATAAGAAATTTTTATTTAATGATTTATACGCTCTTTTGTTGTAGCTTTAAGAAGTTTTGGACCTAGTTGTACGATTAAGTGCTTGAACGGGGGCACGTGTTTCAACACTAACATGTGTTACTGTACAGAGTCATTCCACGGAAATCGTTGTCAATATCAAAAAGGTAAGTATAAACTTAACCCGTTACCGTCCAACCATTTGAATACTGTCATACAAGTGAGAGGTTTAGCTAGATATAAAACCAGGTTTAATTCACCACTTTATACAGAAGAAAATGCCTGCACCAAGTCAGGAATATGACAGTTGTTATCCATTCGTTTGATGGGTTCGAACTTTTGATTTTGCCATTTATTAGGAACTTTTCGTTTTGAATTTTCCTCGGAGTTCTGGATTTTGTGTTTCGACCTTTAAATTGTTTTAAATACCGAAAAGTTTTTTTTGGAACGGATAGCAGGAACAAATCTGTTTAGCTATATATAGGAAAAGGGTTTAAGAATAACACAATCTGAAATGACCGGTGTAATTTCAACCATACCTCAAAAGCTTTCATTCATTCTCTTAGGGGTTATGTATTGAGATTTATGGTTGTTTGCTTCCCCCGGAGATCCCTGCCCCCTTTCTGTTTTTGTTTCGATTGAAATTCTTACTTCAGTAGAAAGATTATAAACCAGTATAAAAAATTAACTGATCTACCAAAAAATATATAGTTTGTACTGATAATTCCCTTACCTGTTATAGAAAATATCCAATGTGGATTGGAAGGAATACAGATTACTATTATGACATCAACGAAATTCCAAGGGGAGGTTACAACAAAACCTAACAGCACAGGATGTCAGTTTTCAAACTTCAGGGCTTCGAACGCTACTTTACTACGATCATACAGACTGATAACTCCATTATCACTTCAAACAACAAACCCATGTCACAGAGCAATAAACAGAACGGTTACTGTAAGTATATAATCGGTTAAAAAACAAATACAGAATTAAAATTGAAAATTACAATGACTTCTGGAATCTGTTCTTTTGTTATATATCAAAATTACATGATTGTAGTTTAAAATCAACGTAAGAGGAACATTTTTATTTACAGTTTTTAAAGAAACAAGTGTTGTACAAACATAATCATATCGTTTGTTCTCGCAATCTTGTGTTCGTTTTTTAAGCTATAGGAATCTAAGACTTACAAATTAAAATAAAGCGCGTGCTGGATTTTCTGGCTACATTGAAGACCAATTGGTGGCCTTCGGCTGTTGTCTGCTCTATGGTCGGGGGGTTGTCGCTTTGACACATTCCCCATTTCCATTCTCAATTTTATTTTTAGATTTGTTCTATTTATCCATATATAGGTATACGCTTCATGGTTTTGAACTTAGCTTTTTTGGTGTATTCCTTGGTTTTATAGCTCGATTTAGCTTTGGAATGAATCTATTGAGCGTATCGTTATGATATTTGATTGTTCGAAAAATCTCTTTTTCAAATAATAGTTGCACATGTACAGTAAAATTTTAAAGTAAAACAATGTGTGATTTTCTCCAGTAATTATGAAACACATTTTGACATGAGAAATGAACAAAAAATACTGTATGGGTCAGTTTGTGGGATTTATAAAAATTGACAACGACGTCGTGAGGAATCTCATTAAAGACTTTTCGTCTTCAGCAGATACATCAGAAGCGCTAGAATAAAAAAAGTGAGAAGGCAAAAAGGTACTCATTTTAAGAGCAAGTAAAATGACAGTTACTAATAATGTATAAACGCTTATGTTATGATTCCCGTGTGCATAACATGTGTATCTAAAATAACCATCATCCAATACACTTGATTCCACAATTTTTGAAAAGACAATAATCCAATACAGTTGGAGAGTATACACACAAAGGGGCATTTAAAACACATATAAAACAGAATGTGATCGATGTTGGTCGAGGGAATTGTAACCTTAGTTTATGTGCAATTACACTATCTTGAAAATAAGATTTTACAGATGAAAATTTGAATGATGCAGACGCAAATGCTACTGGACGGAAGGGATAATGAGGGACTCGATGGCAAAAATACTGAACTTTGAGGAAAATTCAAAACGATAGGTCCCTTATCAAATGGCAAAATCAAATGACAAAAGACATCAAACGAATGGACAACAACTGTCATATTCCTGACTTTGTACAGACATTTTCTTATGTAGAAAATGGTAGATTGAACCCGGTTTCATAGCTAGCTAAACCTCTCACTTGTCGTTGTGATAACAAAAATAATACAGAAACTTGACCCATACATCGTAGTTAATTAATATATTTTTAGTATGTTTACAAAATATTGAGCATAACACAAACTATTTGACTTCAGATTTCATACAAAATTTGATTGTCATAACGTTCCCATTCAAATTAAATGATTTAAACAATTGCAATCATCATAGAACCAAATCGACAATGAACAGAATTTTAGGATCAATAGTAAAAAAATATAGCCAAAGCAAACTTAAGCCATGATCACGAAAAAACGTTCATGGAAAAAGTGAATCTGCGGGAATCATCAATATCAATCAATAGGTACACAGAAACTTTCGTTTGATATTATATTGCAGATGAAATGATATGGAACTTAATTTTGAATTGCACCAATGTCATATGAAAACCTTTTATTCTAAACGAGCAGACATTAATCGATAATACCAAACAGAATGTGCAGTTAAAGACACTTGAACAGATAAAAAATTTGAAGCAAATTAAAACATTTCAAATCGTTGCAATTTGAAAATAAGTATACTGATATGATTGAAATGAAATAGGAAAAATCTTCACCAAACGTCATGGATAGACAGTCTTAGTCTACCAAAATCAATAAATTATCGTTAGCATAATATTGCTTCGGAATAACATTGCTATTACAACCTCGTGACTTTAAAAGATTAACAACTGTCTAAATTTTGAAAACTACTTCAATATATTACAGAATATTGCTACCGTTTTCAGATTAAGAGTTTTATTTGATTCTGGTGTTTTGGCGATGACTTTGTTATATTTGGAATGTTTTGTCATGAATTAAAGTATGATTTATGTTTTGTTTTGCAAACAGACCAACTATTTCAATTTTTAATATCTTTAAAACAATATACAAAATTCTTCCGTTTGAATTAGGCCATTGCAATTGCGCGGATGAAATCATCGGAGACTGAATGCAAACCACCAACAGTACCGAAAAATAAGTAATATAATTACATAAAGGAAATTATTCATAAATGCCAGTGAAAAGACAAGATACAATTTTGAGATCCCCCTAATGTCGTACTAGTCTTACTTACTCATGTGTTTTGGATAACTTCGATTTATGTTAAAAAATTTCGGTTTGAAGTTTAGTAAAGTTATTATTCAACTTGTGGATTGTTTTATACAAAAATACTCACAGAAAAATTATTTGCAGGAGAAATGAACAAAATACTTTTTAATTGCAGCCTGATAAAGTGACATATTCCATAGATGTAGCCGTCTCAGAGAAGGAAGGAGTATACAACCCTCTGAGAGATAGAATTGTCAACTTTAAATGTGTTTATCCAAGAAGGTAATATAGTTAGAACAGTGACGAATCACCAAACCACACATTATAATGATAATTTATTACTTACAATTTTAATGAACATATATAGAATAATTAATTGATGTTAATTTTCTCTGTAGTCGTGTTGATTTTTTTTTTAATGCTAAATTTTGACATAATTACCCATAAAGTTTCTAATTTATAAACAAAAATGCCCCGTTAACCTCAGCTAACTAATCAAATCCAAATCGAAAGACATTCTAATTTCTACTGTCTCGATTGAAATGACTTATGTGTATATAAATATAGGAAGATGTTGCATAAATATAAGCCAATGTATACTTTTCCTATACAAAATAATTACACCCACCGATTACATTCATATATGTATTGAATTCTTTACAAAAGGTAATTTCGATATGTATTTAATGTTTAACTATTGGAGATATTCCTGAAATTAACATTATATAGTCGAACCATCTGATTTCAGGAAACTTTATCTTAGACTTACTTCATTTCAATTTCAATCGCATATGCCTCTAGCATCACTGGAGAGACATCGATTGTCAAAATGCGCATCGGTTGCAGGAAAAATGCAACCGTTTATGTTATTAGAAATTTTCATTGAAACTATGAATACAATTGGACACCTTAAAAGATAGGCCAACAAATGTATGTTTAATGAGATTTAATTTGCAAAAACTGTTAGAGCTTTTGCTGAAAAAGTAATCGCAGAGTCAAATATGGTTTCCAAAAAAAGAAAAAGGAAAAATCATTTTCCGTCCAAGTTGAGCAAGCAAAAATCAAATTTTCACATTGGAATATTTTAGAACTACAATGCCTTTGTACTATTTAATATCAGTCTTTGATAACCATATCATTTGTCGTGCATCATTTGTAGTGCAATGTGATCATTGTTATTCACATTGCATACATTTTTAAATTCAAAATTCAAAAAATCCCCATTGCCTTTCTCTAAAATTATGACTGCCTGACTTACTTAGACGTTCATATAAACTACTTTTATCGTGTATTGCTTACAGGATAGGTGAAGGTTCAACACAAGATAATACACAGTCATATACTCCAGTGGAACTACTTTATCTGGATACTAGGTTGCAGCCTCTTACACAAGGAGTTCAAGAAGGGGATGTCTTCTATATAGATTTTTCACCTACCACAGAATCAGGTGAAATAAGTACAAATAAAGTGTAATTTGCAACATGTTCAACGACTGTTTATAGAATTTCAGTAATGAATTATCAACTTTGTTTAATTGTTAATATACAGAAGAAAAATCCCTAACCTGCTTATTAAACTGAAAAAATACTTGAGGGATACAATTTTTAAGGAAAAAAAAGAATGCTCTTTAATTCATATCTAAATCTTTTATATATCAAATTTTTCATGCAAAACAGGAAATATATATGAACCTGGTAGCTATTGCTATTATCAACGTAAGTTACAAAACAAAGTTAAAGGTAATCTACTACTGTTATCGTTTTACGTTTATTGTCATGGCATTGTCAGTTTGTTTTCGGCTATAGAGTTTGAATGTTGTGTATTTGTATAAATCTGTAATCATATCTGCTATGCTTTATTCGTAAAAATTTGAAACCATAATGTTTATGTTATGTATAACATATAAAATAACCAAACATGAGGCAGCATCTAATACCATATACATAGTAGTAGCCAGTGCTTCGGTATCGGCATACTATAAAGTTATAACTTTGACTCATTTTGATTGTAGATTTTTAGATAACAAATTATAATACTGTATTTTATTTTAAACTAGGTAAGGCAAAGTTCAAGTTTTTGTTTGATTTTTGAATGTTATAATTTTTCAAATTGGCAATCACAGCTTGGTCTCTAAGACTTTGACTGAAGGACGTGTTAACAAGACAATTTTTATAATACAAATGTATAAGAATTACATTTAAAAACAATGATGCTGTTTTCAAGCTTGAATATGACAAATCAAATGTATTGGTAGCACCATCTCACGGATGCTTCACGATTGAGTATAAATAACAACTGGAACATTATTGTATCCGGGTTTGTCTTTACTTGGTGACTTTTTAATCTCATATTTTTCATCTATTTATATGTTTGCACTTACAAATGACTATTGAAATGCGCACCTGGCTGAAGCAGCAATATTTGTACCGTTAGTGTTGTTACATGTTACCATTTCATTATGTTTTCCTGTTGAAATTATCAATAATGATTATAATTACGTCTTTAAGGAACAAATGGATTACAAGTAATTAGTATGGAAGCATTTAGTGTACACAATGGTAAAGTCACCACATTCAAGATGATTGAAAAAGGGTATGTCAACAATTTACTTCTTTATTTGTAGATCTCAATAAATCATGAAATAGAATAATTCTAAAAAAAATATTATCATAGTCTTCTGGGAGACCATATCATTTTGGAATTGGCAACCAAATAAAAGACGGAGACTTCCTTTAGTTTATGTATGAAAAGTCGTCAGAAATCTTTAAAATAACCTACATCGGGTTGTATAAATCTAAATTTCAAAAAGAATGAAGGTAGTTTTTGTGCTTTTATATGCATGATTCTCAAACATTACTTGATATCTAGATAAGAGGTAATGTAGATTATTTCGATCATCATACCAACTTGTGAACAGAAAATTACTGTTAATTTATCACAAGGTAATTAAGTGAGTTTTTTGTTTTATATTTTTAATTTAATAAGAAATGCACATTTGTACGCTGAGGGATTGACCGTGAACAAACATTAAAACAAGACAAAGCAAATAATTAAAATATTAAAGCATAGAAAGTAATAATAAGACTCTTCAGTGTAAACGACTTTTAATGACTGATACAACAAGCTCCAAGATATTAAATGATTAGCAAGGTAGTTCAAGCCAATTATTACTAAGATAGTTGACATAAATATAACTTTATGCATATGCCATGAATAATTAGACAATAATTTTTAAAAATCGCTTCATTCCTTAAACAACTCTTTTTAAATGAATTTGTCTATGATGAACATATCTGAACATATCAAATATCGCATAACGTGTTCACCCTAACTTCATTTTTGTGCCTGTCCAAGTTCAGAAACCTGCAGCCTTTTTAGCTCACCTGGCCCGAAGGGCCAAGTGAGCTTTTCTCATCACTTGGCGTCCGACGTCCGTCGTCGTCCCTCGTCGTCCGTCGTCCTGCGTCCGTCGTCGTTAACTTTTACAAAAATCTTCTCCTCTGAAACTGTTGGGCCAAATTAATCCAAACTTGGCCATAATCATCATTGGGGTATCTAGTTTAGAAATTGTGTGGCGTGACCCCGCCAACCAACCAAGATGGCCGCCACGGCTAAAAATAGAACATAGGGGTAAAATGCAGTTTTTTGCTTATAACTCAAAAACCAAAGCATTTAGAGCAAATCTGACGTGGGGTAAAAATGTTCATCAGGTCAAGATCTATCTGCCCTGAAATTTTCAGATGAATCAGACAACCAGTTGTTGGGTTGCTACCCCTAAATTGGTAATTTTAAGGAAATTTTGCTGTTTTTGGTTATTATCTTGAATATTATTATAGATAGAGATAAACTGTAAACAGCAATAATGTTCAGCAAAGTAAGATTTACAAATAAGTTCACATGACGGAAATGGTCAAATGACCCCTTTAAGAGTTATTGCCCTTTATAGTCAATTTTTAACCATTTTTTGTAGATCTTAGTTATCTTTTACAAAAATCTTCTCCTCTGAAACTGCTGGGCCAAATTAATCCAAACTTGGCCATAATCATCATTGGGGTATGTAGTTTAGAAATTGTGTGGCGTGACCCCGCCAACCAACCAAGATGGCCGCCACGGCTAAAAATAGAACATAGGGGTAAAATGCAGTTTTTGGCTTATAACTCAAAAACCAAAGCATTTAGAGCAAATCTGACGTGGGTAAAAATGTTCATCAGGTCAAGATCTATCTGCCCTGAATTTTTCAGGTGAATCGGACAACCTGTTGTTGGGTTGCTGCCCCTAAATTGGTAATTTTAAGGAAATTTTCCCGTTTTTGGTTATTATCTTGAATATTATTATAGATAGAGATAAACTGTAAACAGCAATAATGTTCAGCAAAGTAAGATTTACAAATAAGTTAACATGACCGAAATGGTCAGTTGACCCCTTTAGGAGTTATTTCCCTTTATAGTCAATTTTTAACAATTTTTTGTAAATCTTAGTTATCTTTTACAAAAATCTTCTCCTCTGATAATACGTGGCCAAATTAAACCAAACTTGGCCACAATCATCATTTGGGTATTTAGTTTTAAAAATGTGTGGCGTGACCCGGTCAACTTACCATGATTGCCGCCATGGCTAAAAGTAGAACATAGGGGTAAAATTCAGTTTTTGGCTTATAACTCAAAAACCAAAGCATTTAGAGCAAATCTGACATGGGGTAACTGTTCATCAGGTCCAGATCTATCTGCCCTGAATTTTTCAGGTGAATCGGACAACCTGTTGTTGGGTTTTACAAAAATCTTCTCTGAAACTACTAAGCCAAGTTAATTATAGATAGAGATAATTGTAAGCAGTTAGAATGTTCAGTAAAGTAAGATGAACAAACACATCACCATCACCAAAACACAATTTTGTCATGAATCCATCTATGTCCTTTGTTTAATATTCACAAAAACCAAGGTGAGCGACACAGGCTCTTTAGAGCCTCTAGTTAAGTCTTGTGTGTTTTAATTTTGGTTCATTTATATGTTTCCAAGTTACGCGTGTCATCCATTTCGCTGAACTAGTATACATCATTGTTTAGAGGCCAGCCGGAGCCTACCTCCTGGTGTAAGATTTTCTCGCTGTAAGCAGACCCATTAGTGGGTTGTTGCATAAAAACCGTTTCATTTTAATTATAGTTAGATCATAAGATCATTTAGTATACTATATATATAAACGAGTCTAAATTGAAAACTACGTTCAAACCTATTATTGCGTTGGATAAAAACCGCGATTTTTATACGTTTGCATGTAAAACAAATTTCGTTGTAGAAGGGTCTAAAAACAGCACAAACAACATTTTCCAAAAGACCAAAAAAGTGAAAAGTAAATTTAAACAAAACGCAAGACTAACAGGTCGAACAACTGATGTTCTTTAACCCTGCTGACTGCCATTGGCGATTGCCAAATAAAATTGATCACAAGATGTAACAAAATGGATCTTAATATAAATTTAATACTAAACAGAAAAAAAAATTAACTTTTGGCCACGATGTTATGCCACAAACATACGGTGTCAATATTTTTTTAGTACACCAGATCCGGATTTCGACAATAAATGTCTCTTGAGTGATGTTAGGGATAGAAACTGTATTTGGAAGGCCATATAAAAAGTACCCTCATTTTTAGATACACTCTTGAATTTTAAGAGTCAATATAGGATGAACGGATCATATAAACCGGAGGGAAAATATGATACAAGCCCAAACGAAAAAATATAAACGAGTCTAAATTGTACAGTTGTTCGACCTGTTGGTCAAATGCGTTTTGTTTAAATTTACTTTTTCACTTTTTTGGTCTTTTGAAAAATGTTGTTTGTGCTGTTTTTAGACCCTTCTACAACGAAATTTGTTTTACAGGCACACGTATAAAAATTGCGGTTTTTATCCAACGCAATCATAGTTTTGAACGAAGTTTTCAATTTAGACTCGTATATATACATATCCATAAGACCAAAAAAGTGAACGGTATATTTAAACAAAACGCATTTGACTTATATATATTTATAAATTACAAAACAGTTCTCATATGAAAATCAAATAATTAAATTCCAGCAGATGTAAACGATTGCAATCAATCATCTTCAAAATATATATATTAAATCTTTGTATTATCAAATAATGAAGTAATGCAATTTTACAAACACATTATATAGTATAAAAATGTTGACATTCAAACTGGTTTACCACTATTGTTAATAACGTAATAGGCTAAACTCATTAAAATCATTACGTGAACCGCACCATTAATTTCATTTTTTATATGTTGTTTCATTACATTGCTGTAATACATATGATATATTTAATGGTTCGTGATATGAATAATCATTGTATGGTACTAGCAATGGTCTTAAGATATAAAGTTGCATTTTTAAGAAAGGGAAAAGGAGACACAGATAGAAATAAATTGAGAGGGGTAAGATAAGAGCTATATGTGGACCCTGAAATGAAATATCGAGCCATTTTGTCACCAGTAACAATATATATTAACATTCAAACCGCATTTGTTGAGCGGAAACGGCCTGCAAAAATCTATTAATAATTCATTATCCATTACTCTTATATATCATTAAGTGAACTTGTCTTTTGTCAGATCTAAATGTGATTGTTGTCAACTATGAAAGTTACATATTATACATACTTTGATTCAGAGTTTTTGTGATAAGTGAAATGAATGGTATTAAAAACGTTGGAACTAATTAGTTTAAGTACCTGGAACCTTTCTAACTTATCATACAGTATTGGTCGTTTTCTGTTCAAGAGATAGACTACTTGTGTTGTTAGTTCGTTAAACTGAAAGAACATCGTTTTTGGTCTTTGATGCATTGTTGTCTCATAACCAATCCCATCCTGCTTCATATACAGCAATTTTAATTTGTTTGTGTGTTTTCGTCGTTTTAGATGTATTTTACCGACAGCTGAATCTCGTGTCAAGTCAATGAAACAGGTAGAAGGCACTCGTCCAAATGGAGAAAAAATCCACAAAACAAGAATTGAAATGACCGCTTTTTCATTGTACGGAAACAGCTACCTCCATTTCAACTATGACCTGAAATTTTGTCCTGGAGCTTGCCCTGAGGTAAAATAAAATAACAAATATTCTAGTGTTTGTGTATCTTACAACTTTTATTTCCATAAACAGTTGAAAACAATTGCGTTGTCTTTACAGTATTTAATCCGTCGGACGGGGACGATAAATGGCTGACCCGTGTTAAGAGAGAGCCATATCTCTTGCACGTTAAAGACACCCTTGTAGATTTCGAAAAAGAGCAGGCTAATGCCGCTACAAGGCAGCACTCGCACCCGCAAAGTGGAAAGGGATTAATATAAGTTGCAAAACTTGTTTCCCAATCCACTATAAATAAATATGTTTAAACTAAGTATTTAATCATATTATGCTTGGTATATCATTGGTAGCATGACAATTAACTAGATGAAGAGCACACACGCGACTGTGCTGCAATATAAATCGAAATATCTAATTAAAAATCACTGGAATATTATTGAGCATTTTACATAAGAATCAGCTCTAATGCTAGTATCAAAACATTCAAAAGGTCAAAATCAATAACAAAGTTTAAGAGAACTAGACCTAATATACAAAATTAGACCCCCTTGTAAATGCAGAGGCACCTCAGTTTTTATAGTCATATACTAAGATTGTTTACCTTTTACAAATTGTGACTTGGATGGAAAGTTTTTCCATTGGCACTCATATCTTGTCATATATATATACCGGTATGTTTATTAATTTTTTTTTGAACATGAACTACTGAACTATGATATAGTATTCCGATTTGACACCCACAACGCAATTACCTGTTTATGAAAGTAAATGATAGACACCAATGAATTTAAGCATTGGCAATATTAATTTGAGCTACTGAACAATTGTTTTGGCATTATGTAAATAGAAAACATAACATTCCAAAATTCTACCTTTGTATAAGTTCTTAAATAAGTCTTTAATTTTCTAAATAGTGTAGGAGAATTAGTTTCATTCTCTCTGTTGGCGTTTTAAGTTTATAAAGACATACGAGTTTTGAATACCACTTAGTGTACTCCACACTCGTTTTTTTTTATTCATCAAACTCGAAATTATAAATAATACAAAAATGATGTTAAGTGGTCAACCGATGTTCCAATCTCATAGTTCGATTTCGAACACAAATCAAGGAAATAAACACATTTTTTTTTAAGAAACTCCGTAAGGTACGAGATTATATACGTCTCCTCTTATGCCTGCATTATGCGCAATCAACTCTCAATCAAAATTTCACAATTCTAAACAGAAAAAAATTGTAAATACACAGTTTACGAAACGATTTCAGAAAAAATTTGTTGACAGTGTTTTTTTTTTTTTTTATGTAAGACGTTCCTTCATTGGAGACAGACATTACTTTGTTATATTCTTCATTCTAGATAAGATGTATCCGACGACAACCCATACAACCAACTCAGCATCAACAACCTTATCATCATTTTGGTGGAGGACCTGGATTGAACATTGTCATTTGATGATTTTGTCTAGAGAAAAGCGATATGATTTGGGAAAAGAAACGCAAAATCTTGATATCACCAGTAGTTGCATCTACTCTTCCAGAATACTACAAAAACGATCTTCGTCCTCTGACATCTATATCACACATCTTTTCGTCGTTTCATTTGATCTCATGTCGCCTAACATAATTATATTTATGTCTCAATTTTGTTGCCAATAATTCTGCTTTGAAATGGACTTGTAACTGAAAGATGAAGACATATCTTAAAGTATATATACTAGTATAAACGCCGTAAATACATTTAATCAGTATAGCTATAATATCTAGCATTTCTGTCGTGACTGAATTATACTAATAGTGTTTTTTTTGTTTAACTTTATGCTCTTTTGTACTACAATATTAAGGTCTAATTCACATTCTACATAATATACGTATAACGTTGATTAAAGGAGAAATATAATTCTTGCATAAAAAAAAGTAAAAAAAAAAATTAAAAAAATACTTAACTCCGAGGAAAATTCAAAACGGAAAGTCCCTAATCAAATGCCAAAACCACAAATATGAACCCCTTTGTTAGAAAGGCTTTTATTTCTTTCTACACACTTTATGGAGCAGTCATAACTTATACTCCATGTTTAGTTAAACATTTGCACAAATTCTCAACAATTTATTAAGGGGTATAGAAAACCATTGAAAATATAAAAATTTTAGTTTTTTTAAAGAACTCTATCCAAAGTAATAAAAAATCACTTTGAACCTAAAAAAAACAATATTGTAAAAAAATCACTGAAAACACACCTATTCAGAAGTGAAGAATAAATGCTCGTTAAAATATTTACCAAAAAAGGGGTTTTTAAAATTATCATTTCATGTCAATGATGGCAAAATATCTACTAATTTCCTAGACTGGCAGTGACTACAGAAGATACATAAATTGATATCTAATGTCATGTTTTTTCTGTATTATATCTACAAGTAAAGTTTTGTCATTTAACTATTTATTATATCTTTTGCTGTATTTCTCGACACTGTAACATAAATAAAATGTAATCCTAACGAAAAATTACCAATGTTTGATTTTGGTAATGTTTGTGACAGTTATTTACAGCTTGTCAGTGTATTTCCTATGAAAATACAGTTAGGCACTTTACGAAGAACAGTCGTGTTTCTTTTTGATTAACGGTTCTAGTAGATCCTGGTTTATTCTTAATTATGTGTTAAGAGTTTATAGCAACAGAAGAAGGAAAAGAAATAAACTATTTAAAATGCAATGTAAAGATTCTTGTCATTTTGATGTCAATGTTATAGGAAATAAAAACCTATTATAAGTCATGTTCTTGTAGTCTTATTTTCTTTGAGCAAGTAATATGTAAAATTATAAATGAAACAATCGATTTTCAGAATACTATAAACTGTTGTTATATGATCATAAGTGTTGTTTTTATCAGTGACAAATTGTTCTCATTGAAATACTGTGTTGTACCTTTTGTAAAGTTGCGAAAAATGACAACAAGCTATGAACATGGATAATTTTATCGTCGTAATTGACACGACACATGTGTTTTGAATAACTACATCATGAGCAACAAGACGGGTGCCACATGTAGAGCAGGATCTGCTTACCCTTCCGAAACACCTAAGATCACCCAAATACTTTGGTGGGGTTCGTGTTGCTTAGTTTTTAGTTTTATGTGTAATGTCTTGTGAACTATTAATTGTCGTTTCGATCTATGAGTGTGACTGTCCCTCTGGTATCTTTCACTCCCCTTTCCATCAGATATGCTCACCCCAAATATATAAAACGTTTGACAGCATTAGACTTGAATGTTATTAACAGTACAACCAAAACCGTTCGTTGCTTACCGAAAGGATCACGGATATGCGTCACTAAGCATATATAGCAACCATTCTTTTAAATTGTACTCTGAAACAAATATAACCAAACTTGGCCACAATCATTTTTGGGGTTACTAGTTTTAAAAATGTGTCTGAAGACCTGCCATGCCATTCTAAATTGCCGACATGAATAACAACAGATCATAGGGGTGACATGCAAGTTTTGTTTACTATATTGAAAACCATAGCAAGTAGAGAAAATTTGACAAGTGCAACACTGATCAAAATGTTAAGCTCTACCCATTGTTCAAATACGTAAAACTGTCAAATTAAGACAAACAGATCAACAAGTTAAAGACAAAAATGGCAAGTTCATTACCACTATAGAAGAACAGATAGTCAGATGAACTTCTAAATATACCACCACTGACTGATAACCCAGCTATTGACAGCAGATGAAGAGCTCCAAATAAACCTTAAAACTACCAATAAAAGTAGAAACAAAATCAACAGTAAAAAGGTTGGAATCAGGTAAGGCAGTAGGTTCAGACATAGTCCAACATAAGCTTTAAATGCCTGCCCAGACCTTACAGCTAACCATTTACATAAGCTAGTCTATGATATATGGAAGCAAGAGGAAATGCTTCACGAATGGAATGAAGGCCATCTAAGCAAACTAAGAAAAAGGCAACCTTTGAAGATGCAAACATTAAAGAGAAATCGCATAACTATCAGTATCATAAAACACCTATGAGTTTAATTGATTAAAAATTAAGGCAGCTGTCCATCATATAGCATATTAATCTATTGTAATAAAAATTCATAATATGTTATAGTTATTGACCAAGCAAGTCGGTATATAGAATTTAATCTGCACAGCTCAGGTGACCCTTATTAACCCGAACGACGTAGGAGTTCGGGTTAAAGGGTCATCCTGAGCGCGTGCAGATTAAATTCTATATACCGATTTGATCGGCCAATAACTGTTTGTTTTCTCTTATTTTTGAGTGTAAATTCACATTGCGATAAGACGTGTCACGGTACTTGTCTATCCCAAATTCATGTATTTGGTTTTGATGTTATATATATATGTTATATTTGTTATTCTCGTGGGATTTTGTCTATATGTGTTACATTTTAGTGTTATGTCGTTGTTCTCCTCTTATATTTAATGCGTTTCCCTCGGTTTTAGTTTGTTATCCCGATTTTGTTTTTTGTCCATGGATTTATGAGTTTTGAACAGCGGTATACTACTGTTGCCTTTATTTAACACATGACGTCATTAATTTACGTGAACGTTTTAGATGTGGACGATGTTCCGCAATCACTGGATCCTAGGAAAGTTTATTGTAGTGTAAAGAAAGGGGGAAATACGGCTTTCATTGGTAAGTTTCAAATTGATAACTTTTTTGGGGGTTAAGACGTATTGTAAAATTGCGATTTAATGGTAGATTTTTTTTTAATGTTTCTGTTAAATCTGTTCCCATTTTTATTTAATAAGTGACGTTTAAGACTTTGACAAATTGAGTACTTTCAAATCGTTGTATGAAAAAAAATCATAACCGAAAGGGTTATTGAGTTTAGATTAATTGCTTTTGAATTTCTTTCCATCAATGATATGATTTAATAGAGAAAGATAAACCGAAGAAGATGTTAGTTATATTACCTAAATTTTAAATGTTGAATAAACGGAAAATAGGTTTCTCTTTCCAATGTTTTACTCCCCCCTTCCCCAAATTTCATTGTATCTACTGTATTAATTTTTAAGACACGTCCATCTAAATGAAGTCTGATTGATCTCCAGCTAATCTCCCTGTTTTCAAACAAACTTAAATATGATCCCCTTTAAATTCGATCCAAAAATATGGGAAATAGATATTCAAAAAGTCGTTATAAATTCCATTGAGTCTAAAACTAATCCAAATCAGATTTCTTTTATTCGGATATTCTTAGATACATTTCTTTTTTGGCGGAAATGACCAAACATTGTTTTAACTCTCTTTCTGCGGACTTTAAAACACTGATTTAAGATTTATGTTGTACGCAAAATATAATAAAATTTTTATGTTCAAGCTAAGATGAAAAAAAGGAATGAGAAACCTTTCTTTTTTCCTATTTTGAAACTACGATGTTTGTACAAAGTTAAATTTTGTCGCAATTTTAAGGCAGAAGTCGGATTCGGGGGTGGGGACGAACATGTCGTTCACCCTAGGATTGGACAAAATATCGTGTTTTGCCTTAAAATCGTCAATATTGTTAAGTCTCGCTACACTCGGTGATATATTTTTTCAATTTGATAGAATAACGCCCCTGTCAACATCTAGGAACCGCCCCTAAAGGTAAAAATAGATTTGAACTGTGCAGTATATCTGAGGTAGTTAATGCACACCTTTGCTGTGCATTATCCAGATTATAGTACAGTAAGAACAAAGAGATTTTGCCCATGTCATGTGTTAACTAATAAAATGTGTAGATTTAGCTAACAAAGTCCTTATATTTGTATAAACTAACATTCGTTTATAGTGGAAAATTGTTTTAACGTTAAATAAGTTATAGTTATTGACCAAGCAAGTCGGTATATGCCATTTAATCTGCACAGCACGAGATGACCCAATAACCCGAACGACGTAGGAGTTCGGGTTATTGGGTCATCTCGTGCTGTGCAGATTAAATTACATATACCGATTTGATTGGACAATAACTGTTTTAACACATGACGCAATCAATTTACGTGAACGTTTTAGAAATGTGGACGTTATTCCGCAATCCACTGATCCTAGGAAAGTTTCTTGTAGGGGAAATACGACTTTGGTAAGTTTAAAATTAATATTTTTTTTTATATTTAGACTCATTCTAAAATTGCGATTTAATGGTGTATTTATTTTTATCGTTTCCGTTAAATGTATTCCCAATTTTTATTTAATTGTTGACGATTAAGACTTTGACAAATTGTGTACTTTCAAATTGGTGTATGAAAAGAAAAATAACTGCAAGGGTTATTGAGTTTAAATGAGATTAATTGCTTTTGAATTTCTTTCCCTCAATGATATGCTTAGAGAAAAAAAGAACCGAGGAAGATGTTATATTACATTAATTTTAAATGTTAAATAAACAGAAAATACATTTCTCTTTTAAAACATTTTACCCCCCCCCCCCCCCCCCCCAACCAATTTCTTAAGACACGTCCATCTAAATAAAGTCTGATTAATCTCCAGCTAACCAGCTAATCCCCGTTTTGAAACTAACTTAAATATGATCCTCATTAAATTCGATCCAAAAATAGTCCTTTTATAGGAATAGCTATCAAAAAAGTCGTTATAATTCCATTGAGTCTGAAACTAATCCAAATCAGATTTCTTTTATTCGGATATTCTAAGATACATTTCTTTTTTGGCAGAAATTACCAAAAATTGTTTGAACTATCTTTCTAACTTTAAAACACTGATTTAGATTTACGTTGTACACAAAATATAATAAAATAGTTTATGTCCCAGCTTAGATAAAAAAAAAAAAAGGAATGAGAAACCTTTCGTTTTCCTATGTTGAAACTACGATGTTTGTACGAAGTTCAACTTTGTCGTAATTTAAAGGCAGATAGCGGATTCGGTGGTGGGGGAGAACAGGTCTTTATAACCCTTGGATTGGACAAAGTATCGTGTTTTAGCTTAAAATGGTCAATTTTGTCTTTAGTCTCGCTACACTCGGTGATACTTTTTTTAATTTGATAGAATAGTGCCCCTTTTAAAATCCAAGAACCGCCCCTTAAGATAAAAATAGATTTGAACTGTGCAGTATATCTGAGGTAGTTAATGCACACCTTTGCTGTGCATTATCCAGATTATAACACAGTAAGAACAAAGAGATTTGACTCTTGCCATGTGTTAAGCTACAATAAAAAATTGCTTGCTAGTCCCTCTCTGTGATTAATATTAGATAACTCTGGTCAATTTCCAAATCAATCTATCATGATAGGGCGATAATTAATTCGACTTTCATTTAAAGTCTTTTTCAAAAATGATGAACGGTTCTTTATATTGGTATGTAATCATTTTAAACGTTTCAAATTTATGAAATTATATTCGTACATCAATGTTTTTGATACACCAATAACAGAAGCTGAATTATATATTGAATTGATACATTTTTTTTATTAAAAATTATATCAGAAACCTATACTTAATTATAAAATAATGAACCTGTTAAAGGGAGACAATACTCGCATATCTTTTTCGAATCGGCACATAATACAAAGGAATGTCACTCTTGCATATAAATGGCACATCAATATAATTAATTAACTGACTCTGTGCATTCGTGCTCCACCTTCAATGAAGATTCTAAATTATAATATAACCAAAAGTTGTTGATCTATAGGATAGCGAAGACTAATGAAAGCTAACCCACTGTAAAAAATATTTCTTTGAAATTTTTTTAAAATTCCTCAGAAAAATGCTCGAGCCACTTGACTTTCATAGCTCATAATTAACGTTTTTACACAATATTTTAATAAAGTAGCAAAAGATTATTTGCTTTTCAAAGTGTAAGACGCTATAAAAATCGTATGCTTGCATCATCTTACCCAAATACAGATTTAATGAAGTCCTGAACATTTCCACATTTGTTTGTTTATTTTTTAAAAAAACGGTTTGTAAAAATCGCAAGTACATTTTAAGATCCGATATCCCGATATCGTCAAGTAAATGTGCTACACCATACTCATATTGTACCAATAATCTAATTTGTCTAATGCAAGAATTGGAATCAAAGCATTAAAAAAAGTGTGGGAATAAACTCTTCTGATATCAATACACATCTTGACTAAATTTTATTTGAACATAAGATACTGATAAAACAATTTCATTATTCTTATCTGAATATCAACAGCTCTGCTCAAATTTGATGAATCACATTATCCAGATTGATAAATAAATGGCAATTTAATATCTCCCCCATGCAAAGCTCTGATTCCTTTCACGGATTTGGCTATAATTTTTGGACCTTTTGGATTATAGTTCTTCATCTTTTATATAAGATTTGGATTTCAAATATTTTGGCCACGAGCATCATTGAAGAGACATGTATTGTCGAAATGCGCATCTGGTGGAAGAAAATTGGTACCGTTAATTTTATTAATATCAATTTGGATTTACAAAAGAACTATATGTAAGTGTAGATCTAAAATAAAATAGTTGTTAGCCCAACCTTTTCTTAATTTAAGGACAAATAACATTACTTAAGTTAGCACTTGATGATTAAAATTGTGTTTACAGTTTCTGCAAGTCATTATTTTCTTGCCTTGTCTTCAACTTAGAATTTTGCACCATCTCCCAAACCAGAGTGATTACATAGATCCACCATGGCGGAATCAAAAACGAAGAGAACACCAAGCAGGCTTAAGGAAAGTCCCATCTGGAGTAGACCAGACAGCCACACTAAGCATAATAAAAGAAGAGTCCTCAGAGGGGAATACGGCCCTACTGATTTACTTTGTAGAATTTGAGAAGGCATATGCATCTTAAAGTTTGGACAGAGAAACCCTTAGAAATATCTACTATTTTTATGGAAATATTCTTTATAAAGCACAAAGGTGTCAGTATTCACCTCAAAAACTAACAAAACCTTTGAATAGATTTATTAAGAAGGGTTATAGTTACGATACTGTTGTCAGGTCATTAAAGATTGCATATTTTGGCGTTAATATTGATTCACTTATAGGGTCTTTGCATCGGAACTAAACACATTTATTTAAAAACCAGTTGTTGGCATGACACGGGTTATGTTCTTCTCATATATGTTATGATGGTATGATACTAAACCCCTAACAGGAAGGATTGTGCCTGATGTTCATATGATGAAATCATAATCTTTCAGTCAGTTTAATTGAAGTCTGGAGCTGGCATGTCAGTTAACTGCTAGTAGTCTGTTGTTATTTATGCATTATTGTCATTTTGTTTATTTTCTTTGGTTACATCTTCTGACATCAGACTTGGACTTCTCTTGAACTGAATTTTAATGTGCGTATTGTTATGCGTTTACTTTTCTACATTGGCTAGATGTATAGGGGGAGGGTTGAGATCTCACAAACATGTTTAACCCCGCCGCATTTTTGCGCCTGTCCCAAGTCAGGAGCCTCTGGCCTTTGTTAGTCTTGTATTATTTTAATTTTAGTTTCTTGTGTACAATTTGGAAATTAGTATGGCGTTCATTATCACTGAACTAGTATATATTTGTTTAGGGGCCATTTGAAGGACGCTGCGGGAATTTCTCGCTACACTGAAGACCTGTTGGTGACCTTCTGATGTTGTTTTTTTCTATGGTCGGGTTGTTGTCTCTTTGGCACATTCCCCATTTCCATTCTCAATTTTATGGTTCATTATGGAATTTTGTCAACCGCATATTTGTTCCACTTAACAGAAGTTCCAACGGAAACTTTGTTATAAACATTGTCATAATATATATTACTGTTGGAACAAATATTCTATACCATTTATTCTCTAAGGAAATAATATTCCAGAATATTTTATTTCTTTTGGAACTTATATTATGAAGGATCTTTAGATACCAGAATAGTAGTCTAATCTTTTAATTGTACCAACTGTGTCTTATTCCCTATTGTAACATTTTGACTGATGGTGGATTGGTATAGTGGGGGTGGAAAGAAAGCAGCAGACCCTTATCCTATTGAATTTATTTCAGGGCTGTATTGTTTAGGAGGTAAAGGGATTCCCTCAGATTTTGTTAGTCACATTATAGTTTTTCTCTAGGTTTGTTGGCGTTTGTCGGTGTTCCTGTTGTTCCTTTGTTTTCCTTTTATAGTTGATGTATTTCCCTCGGTTTTGGTTTGCAACCTATATTTGCATTAGCTCAATCGATATATGACTTTTAAACACTGGTATACTATTGTTGCCTTTATTTCTTCTTAATCCATTGACATTTTGAACATTGGTAAATGTATTGTATCACATTTGTATTGCAACCAGATTGACAATAGTAAAATAACATTGATTAACATTTTTTTTTTATGTGGTCTTTGGAGTCCAAACAATATATATTCTTAGCACATTTTTAGAGCATCCTGCCAATGTGCCAGGTCACAAATAATTTTGTTTTTACTATTCACCTGGGGTTTAAAAAAAACTCATTTTGAATATTCAAAACAAATTTATTCCTCTTAAACAACAGTATAAAAACAGTTGTCTATTACTTATAAAGATCATTAAAAGAATCTTAGACTATTTACACAACAATATGTTGGCATTTTCCAACCAATTATACAATAAATATTAACAAAATTAGAATTTTTAGCTACAAATTACATGTATTGAAATTGTATCTTGCATCAATTTTATTTACTGTACTTTTACAGGTATTTTTCATTTTCAATATGATTTTTTTTTGCCAGTTAGATACACCCTTTCCAACTGTTTTTTACAATTTTTTCTGATATTGGGTTGTTACGTAAGGTTAAGAGGGGGTTGAGCAATCCCAAACATGTATAACCCACATAATGTATGTGCATGTCCCAAGCTAGGAACCTGTAATCAAGTGGATGCAGCTGGTTACTGTCTGCCATCTTTCTTGTTTATTGATAGTATAAATCAGAGTTTGTTTTCTGTTTTGAATATAAACTCATCATAGATCCCAGGATTAAATTTTCTATTAACACCAGACGCGTGTTTCATCTACAAAAGACTCATCAGTGACGCTTAAAAATCCCCAAAAAGTTAAAAAGACCAAAAAAAGTATCAAGTTGAAGAGCATTGGGACCAAAATTCCTAAATATTTTCCAAATACAGCTAAGGTAATCTATTCCTTAGGTAGAAAAGCCTTAGAATTGAATTTAGATTCTATCAGGGCCTTTGGTAGCTTACTTGATGGTATGGTATATGTTTGTTATTAAAAGTAGTACATTAACCTATTGTTGCTTAAGTCAATGGATTTAATCTCTAGTGGATAGTTGTTTCAACAGCAATTATAACAAATTTCTTAATTTTTCAAATATAGTCAAATCATTCGTTTGTGTAAATGTGCCACTGGTTAATCAACATCAATGAAATCCCTTTTTCATCACTACTTTCAAAATAAAAGATTGTCGTTAAATGTCGTAATTGGATATATTTTGGATTTGTTTAATTTTGTTGGTACCAAATCTTCAATTTCATGGATTTGCCAAATTCTGAATTCAAGCCTACAGAAAATTATTTTATATTTATATTTTGTATTTATTTCAACATAAAGATTAGTGGTTTTCATTAAAGTAATAAAAAGGTGTATTGCACATAAAATAGTGTATCTACAGTTATTCTAAAATGACAATGATGAGAATCACTTAAAAGATACTTGCATAAAACAGACATACTTTTGTTAATGTAGACCAGCATTATATGATTCATAGTAGGTATCCCTGTTTTAGGAAATTTTGTTTCTACTCTACCAAAATCTGATTATATATATTTTTTTCATCAATCTATAAATTTCTAGATATAGATGATTAAATTAACCTAAAACACTTGAACATCATACAGAACAAAACTGAGAGTGGCGTTCAACCAGACAATCAATAATGAGCTCCTCAATTTCTTTGCCATTTTTAATGTCTGTATCTGATAATGATACACAATCCTGTGTTTCCTTCGTAACAACAAAAATCTCTTTCTTTCTTGTTTCTAATAAATTTGCAATGACTATCTGGAAGTAAAAATTAAAAATAATCATATACCAAAAGTAAATAACAACATGACCTAAATGTATAGATTTTAACAGTTTATTTGATTATTTTATGTGATCTTTTTTACATTGTGTGTTTTATGGCTTTAAGAATACTCTGGCTGAATATTACCATAGGCCACTGCTATAATAATGGATTGAGAAAAAGTAAAAAAAAAAAAAAAAAACCTTTTCCATCAGTATTACAAACTTTGGAAATTTCTGAAGTATAAATTAAGGGCAATTATGCTTTTTCACTAAAACAAAAGGTCCTGTTATAATATGGGAGTAGTGAAGGTATATTTGGTCAACATCTTCAAGCAGAAATCCCCTGCTAAAAAAATGTGTCCCATCCCCTATGCGTTTAAATCTTAAACAGCCCATAGTAATTCCTAATTTATCATCATATAGTTTTAGAAAAATATGTTAAATATCAAACTAGATCCAAAGCACTGCCTACTGAGCTAATGATACCCTCAAGAAAGCACAAGTACCAATTCTAATGGTCATAAAATATTTGTATGATGAACAGACAGACAACTGGATGGACAAACATAAGAATGGACTGACAATGCGCTTGCAATATTATGTAAAATATAATACATAACTTTTAAAAGTCATCAATCATTTCATGTACTAGTATAAATTTTTGTTATTGTGTCAGTTTTCAAAATTAAGTGAAGACTTTTTTTGTTTTTTTATTATTTGAAGTGTCATCTTACTTTGTGTTCAAGAATATACTTTATATTTTTTTATTTGCTTTTTTTACCTGATGTTGATATTTGTCTATGGCTTGTAATGCTTTGGATATCAATAAATCTTTGTCTGTTTCAAGCTGAAAACAAATAACAAAAATAGGCCATTAGAATCTCAATTTTCTGAATACACAGCAGAACAGTAATGACAGGAACATCATAAGGACTTCAAAACATTTTTTTTATAAATGTTACATAGATATTCTAACATTAAAATATGGTATTCAAAAACAAACAAATGTTAACATAACTACATGTATCAACTTTTAGCTTTGACAAACTGTCAACCAAAAGTGACAACCACCAAAGATCTGACTTCAGGAATAAACCAATCAATGTAAACAAACATTTAGATTCAACCAAACATAACCAAAATAGAAACACATTAAATAATCTATAACGACAAGAGACAAACACATCAACATGAGGCAAGGACAAATCACCTTGAACTAGTTTTCAGTGACAGCAAGTTTCATAATATCAATGCATTGCGTCTATTGTATTTGTGTTACAATGTATTTGGTGTGGTTTTTTTGCACTTGGTATCAATGTATTGAGTCAAGCCATTTTCAACTGACTGCTAACATTTACTCTTATTTTGCACAGTTACATCACTGTCCAACTTTAGAGGTTAGATGGTTTCTTGTATATCATATTTTTTTTTTTTAGTAAATTTTATTCTTATAAATAAGGCCTTTACTTTTCTCCTTTGGCAACATGGTATGGGTTTTTCTCATTGTTAAGACAGTATGGTGACCTATAACTGCTTACATCCATATCATTTGGAATCTAGTGGATAGTTGTCTCATTGACAATCATACCACATCTCCTTACTTAAAAATAATTGTTGCTTATATTTAAACTTATGTAAAGTTAATATTATAATAATACTATGCTTAACAAGGTTACAAAAAAAAAAGTGTGAATATATTGATCCCAATTCAATTTACATTAATGTCAAAACCGTTCATGTGTATCAAATTCTCTTACATTTTACAATGATGCTCAAGTTAGCCCAACTTATCTTCAGTTGGGTGCTTTTTAAAAAAAACCAATAATTACCTTGACTAAACAACTTTATATAATGATCCAGAAAAGAAAAATTCCTATAAACTGAGGTAAGATGTACTTTCTAAATATGTTACAGCACTAGTAGCTTCCAGTATTTAAAACAGTAAGAGAACAGGATTTACACATATACATTTATTTATTTTGTATTTACATTGTGTCATAGATCAAAGTTATTCGTTTTGTGTATGTCCACTTGTATTAATATGTTTTTCTATTGATATTTTATAGTTTGTCTTTCTATTTTGTGATGTTACCCTATTGTTTCAGATAAGGGTGAAGGTTGGTACCTATAAGAATGTTTAAACCCACTGCATTTATTTGCACATGTTCTAAGTTAGGAATCTGATGTTCAGTAGTTGTTGTTTGTTGATGTGGTTTATAATTGTTTCTCGTTTTTTATTTAGATTAGATCGTTGGTTTCCCTGTTTTTTAATGGTTTTGCACTTGTCATTTTTGGGGCCCTTTATAGCTTGTGGTTTACTGTGAGCCAATGCTCCGTGTTGAAGACCATAAATTGACCTATAATGGTTTCCTTTACATAAAAATGACTTGGATGGATAGTTGTCTCACTGACACTCATACCACATCTTCTTATATCCATACAGTAAATTTACCTTAAAGCTAACAACAAAAGCATCTGGTACCCATTCTTTGACTAATGGTTCTAACATTTTAGGAACCAGTTGTAGTGATAACTTCAATGGACCACCTGATGACTGAATTTTATGTTCTGGCTGGAAAAAACAACATTTTTTCAAAATTGTGACAATTTTAACGTAAATCTAATACTGCCATCAAACTTTTGTGATCATGATGAATACAAGTATCTTTTAGATAATTCAAAAAGACTTGAAGTACAATCTGATACATTCTATTATACAATTAAGAATTATTTTTCTCAATAAAAACAGAAAAGAGATAGTAACCAGATGCTCTGCAGGGCGCAGCTATATACGACTGCAGAGGTCGAACCCTGAACAGTTGGGGCAGGTATGGACACAACATTTAAGCTTGATACAGCTCTGAATTTGGATTGTGATTAAATATTTGACACAACATAGGTTTCTGACACAATGAATGTGGTCCAAGAACTTAAACTTAAATTTTTTTAAATTGGACATTTACCTATAATGGTTAGATTCAGCATATCATAGAACCCCAAGAATTTAATTTTTGATGAAATCAAATAATGTTCAATTTTAGAACCTTAAGACCTCAATGTGGAGCTGGGCCCAAATATTAACAAGAATGTGTCCATAGTACATGGATGCCCCACTCGCACAATCATTTTCTATGTTCAGTGGACCGTGAAATTGGGGTCAAAACTTAAATTTGGAATTAAAATTAGAAAGATCATATCATAGGGAACATGTGTACTAAGTTTCAAGTTGATGTAACTTTAACTTCATCAAAAACTACCTTGACCAAAAACTTTAACCTGAACTTCACACTATCATTTTCTTTGTTCAGTGCACCATGAAATTGGGGTCAAAACTATATTTTGGCATTAAAATTAAAAAGATCATATCATGGGAAACATGTGTACTAAGTTTCAAATTGATTGAACTTCAACTTCTTCAAAAACTACCTTGACCAAAAACTTTAACCTGAGGCAAACGGACGCACAGACGGACGGACGAACGGAGGCACAGACCAGAAAACATAATGCCCCTCTACTATCGTAGGTGGGGCATAAAAATCTAAATACATGGTTAGATTCAGCATATTGAAGAACCCCATATATTCAATTTTTGTTGAAATCAAACAAAGTTTAATTTTTGACCCTTTGGACCTTAATGTAGACCAATTTGAAAACAGGACAATACTATGCAATTGAATATTTCTTGCTATTGCGCAAAACTGTGCAATTGAAAATTTCTTGCTTTTGCGCAATATTGTGCAATTAGATATTTCTTGCTATTGTGCAATTGAAGATTTCTTGTTATTGCAAAATTCTGTGCAATTGAAGATTTCTTGCTATTGTGCAATACTGTGCAATTGAAAATTTCTTGCTATTGCACAATGTGCAATTGAAGATTTCTTGCTATTGCGGAATACTGTGCAATTGAAAATTTCTTGCTATTGTACAATACTTAAAATAATAATTTTGGACCCCGATTTGGACCATCTTGAAACTTGGGTCCATAATAAAAAATCTAAGTACATGTTTAGATTCAGCATATCAAAGAACCCCAACAATTCAATTTTTGTTAAAATCAAGCTAACTTTAATTTTGGAACCTTTGGACCTTAATGTAGACCAATTTGAAAACAGAACCAAAAATTAAGAGTCTGAATACACGGTTAGATTTGGCATATCAAAGAACCCCAATAATTCATTTTTTGATGAAATCAAACAAAGTTTAATTTTGGCCCCTAATTCGTTGGGACCAAAACTCCCAAAATCAATACAAACCTTCTTTTAGTGGTCATAAACCTCGTGTTAAAATTTCATATATTTCTATTAACTTATACTAAAGTTAATGTGCAAAAAACAAGAAAAATGCTTATTTGGAACCTGTTTTTGGCCCCTAATTCCTAAACTGTTGGAACTAAAACTCCCAAAATCAATCCCAACCTTCCTTTTGTGATCATAGACCTTATGTTAAAATTTCATAGATTTTTGTTTACTTATACTAAAGTTATTGTGCGAAAACCAAGAAAAATGCTTATTTGGGCCCTTTATGGCCCCTAATTCCTAAACTGTTGGAACCAAAACACCCAAAATCAATCCCAACCTTCCTGTTATGGTCATAAACCTTGTGTTTAAATTTCATAGATTTCTATTTACTTTTACTAAAGTTAGTGTGAAAACCAAATGTCTTCGGACGACGACACCAACGTGATACCAATATACGATCAAAAAATTTTCAATTTTTGCGGTCGTATAAAAAATGAATGGGGAATGTGTCCAAAGAACACAAATGCATATCATATCCAGTTATAAAGGGACATAACTAAAAAAACAGGTAAGAGTGATACTACTCAAATTAGCTCTGAGTTTTGTAGTAATGAGTATTGTGTATAAGTTTCACAACATTTGGTTGCAGCAAGCTTAAGTTGGAGAACAGAAACTAAAAATTCAGCATTTTTTTCCGTTTGTAAAGGGACATAACTCTAGAACAGAAAAAGTGATGCCACCTAAATTCAAACTTGATCTGTATTTTGTGGAAATAAGCATTGTGTATAAGTTTCAAAACATTTGATTGAGACAAACTAAAGTTACAGAATAGAAGTGAAAAATTAAGCATTTTTTCCATTTGCAAAGGGGCATAGCACTAGAATGGTTAAAGTGACAACTTCAAAATCTAAAATTGATCTTTATTTTGTGGAAATTAGCTTTTTGTATAAGTTTCATTATATTTGTTTGAGGCAAAATTAAGTTAGAGAAGGGAAATCAACTTTGGGACGTACATAGAGACGGATGGACATACATACAGACGGACAAGGGTCAAATTTAATGCACCCTCAGGGGCATGAAAACTTCATTATGTGCATTAGATCCTCAAACTCAAAACTGTTTGATTACAAAGCTGATTTTCTATTTATTGATATTCCAATTTAAGTCTAATTTGCATACAAATTACCATTAAATCTTTTGGGATGTAGAAGTCTGACACAGCAGCTGCTAAATATAGAACAGCCTGGTTCCCTGCTGGTTGTAGAGCAAAGGAACATGCTTTTAATAACTGTAGATAATCACTTAATGTCTGGAACTCCACGGTCAGTAATAAATTCTCATTCTTTATTTCCTGATAAGTCTGCAAAACTTTAAGAATTTTTTGTTCATATTCTGGTTTGACTGTAAGTACAAAAACAAGAATATGTAAATGCATATAAGTAATGAAATTTATAATATACCCGACTTAGATTTTAGGGACTAATGTCAAGTATAAATAAAAATCAAAAGAGGAGATTTCAAATTACATCTATTTACTTTCGATTCAAACACAAAAAGAGGCTGTTACATGTCATAATCACAACAATCATGATTAAGGCAATACAGTTCCAGAAAATACTGATTCAACATACCCGGTACAGATAATTATATAACAAATTAATCATACAGGTAATTATTTTTTTGTCAAATCAGGATAAAACTTATAGTGAAGGATAACCTCTATGGTTATTTAAGTACCTTCAATCTATATCAGCTTTCATTACTTGTACTTTTCCTTTACAATAAATATCAAAATACATGTATTTCTATAACAAGAAAATTTGGAGTATGGTTTTGTCGGCATAAGTGAATGATCATCAAGAGATATAAAATAGTTCTCTTCATAATTAAACAAACATTGATGTCAAATTTATTCATGTGACATCAATTAAGTTATATGAAAGAAAACAATTTATCAGGCACAACTTCCAACTTTTCAAAATCTCCATGCTGGATTATAAGCACCATAAGGACCTTATGCTTCACTTATAATGTCTTACGTATACCTATATCAAATGAAAAATTCCATGGTATAAATACTTAAGTATCTCTGAATTTTGATTATTCTTTATATATAATAAAGGATTTCGAGAGTCAAGCTAACCCCTCTCATGGCAGGGATCTCCCATAAATTGAAAAGTTTTCAGGTCACAGTCAGGAAGTTTTAAATGTAATAAAAAATTGTAAAATGAAAATGATTAATTTCTTAAATTTTTGCAAATTTGCATGCAACTCACTAAGAACATGTGAAACTGCATCTTACTGAAAAAATAAAACAGTGAAATTTGAATGAACCAAACGCCTTTTGAATAGATCTAGAAACAAAGATGTAAAGAATTTCATATTACGAACAGCCATAGTTTTAGTGAAAAGTCTATTTAAAGCAGCTGTAAATTTGACCTTTGACCTTAAAAGGAATAGGGTTTTTCTTCTTTCTAATATCTTCCATGTGTATCAAGTTTAATTTAGAACAGCACACATCTGAGTTATCATCTGGAGAAAAATGAAAAAGCCAGAACTATACATGCTATATGCAACCAAATTTTTATTTCAGGGAGTACCTTATATCAAAAGATAGTGTTTTATAAACATCTGAAGAACGTAATTTCATAGATTTACCCTAATTTTACATTTTGTATTTTTAAATTCAAGATGTAAAGAATGTGGTCTTATCATACCCTTTCTTTTGAAAGACAAATGGATGTGAGGAAAATTTGACCTTAAACCTTCCCATTAAAACAATTGACCTTCAAAGCTCTTACCTTTTACATCTTTGTTGTCAGTTATTGTTAGCAAGTCTAAAATATTTGTTTTTGGCACATGTCTTAAAAATGGACGTAACCCTCTGTTTCTTGTTAGGAATATCACAGCATAACCTCTCTTTAGGAAATACCTGCAATTATAATTCAGTTTATTTCACAGTTTATGCAAAACTGGTTTACAGTGTCTTCAAAGGCAGAATCTAATCAATAATCAATTTTAAGCCCGCACTTTCTAGAAAGAAATTTTTTATTAATCATATTTAACTCTATGTTGTGTTTCTATACTCAGTATGTATTTTTAGACCAAGAATATAGTGAATTAATTACAGCATGAGTTCTATTAAAGTATGATCTTCAAAATGAAATAATGTATGTATTGTAGATATAAAGAAATAAATAAAGTACTACTCTGTAGATAAGGCACCTCTGGTTCCCACACTGAAGTTGTCAAGGAAACGCACAGTTTTACTCTCTAGTGGTACAGTTGTTCCACCACTCTGAAATAGAAATTTTAAATAAAATAATAATAAGTAATAAATTGAGTAAATGGTACATGTATTTAAACGTATAGCTCACCATCAACATGATAAGAGTAGTAGAGTGTAGGTGGTTTGTTAGGTAATCAAGGGTCTGGAAACAGTCGTATTTGCCCGACATGACTTACAAATTTAAACTGAAACCTGTTTGAATGAAATTTCAGATTTGGTTTAGATTCGTCAAATTCAGTTGATTTTTTTTTATCGTCTAAAAAGAATGTGTACATTTCATGGTCATGCACCAAAATATAACATCAACGACATTTGGTAAGATTTTTTAATGTTATTGGTCATGAAGATACCCAAATTCAACCCTCATGTATGATATTCTAGTGGGCACTCGTATACATTTTGTAAATACTAGTAGTTGTACAGTGTACTGTCCCATATTTATGGGTCATCGTAAATTCCCCTTTTTCTATTTTTAGATATCATATAAACTATAGTTGTCTGGTCACTTTTTTGGCGAGGATCGTTTTTCTCGTGCTTGAGACTCAATGTCTGGACCAGATATTTAAACCTCATGGGGACAGTATTTCTTTAGATTGGGGAAAAATTTCATACTGGTAAGTTGTACTTTAAATTTCATTTTAATTTGTATTTCGATTTTTGACTTAAATTTTTATTTCTTTACATTTGATATTTATTTTCAGTTTAAGAGTCAAACATTTCTAAATTAATTTACATTTCCATTCCAAAATAAATAAAGAGAATGGTAAACTAGCTAGATATTTTGGTTTCGGGTTTATTAAGAGATCTGATCCCGGGTTCATTTTGATAGGGATATTTAGAAAGATGGTTAATCTGAGAGATATTTAGAAAGATGGTTAATCTGAGGGATATTTTGGAGTAACGGTCGTCAATCTTCTGAATTTTTCGTGTCTGAGAGTCTTACTCTGAAATTGATTATGATATTATCGCATGTTTTATTTAAGGTCTTGAACTGGTTAATGATATTGAAAAATGTGTTTCAGACATTGCTCAGGTTGGACAGAGAATTAAACGGGAACAGAATTAATGCTATGTTTTTTTTAACTGGATAGGTATTGTTCCCTAGTGATGGAATTACATGGTTCATGATCTAGTCTAACAAAGTCAGTGGGAACCAGTGGGTATATTTATTTTATCTCGGAAGGGGGGACGTCACGAGCATGATTGATTGATTGAATTTAGTTTATAGTTAAAGATGACTAGTGTACAGCTCTCAATATTTTAAGTATACAGACACTCTAAATTCTAGTATCCTATTCTTTTATTCAACTAGCCCCAAGGCAAAACCCTTCATTGAATTGGTTAACTTGTTCTAGGTATATTTCACCGCCTCATTTTATCCTAAAAGGGGAAGTTCAAAAATGTATTGAAATTCTAAAGAATTTAAATTTTCACATGGAGATATCACGATATTTATGTATTTATTGTCTTGTCTATTAAATATGAAACTGTTTCATAATTCTTGGTTATTTGTTGTTTGAGCATGTGCATTGCTTGGCAGAATCGCCATCTCTGGTTATTTCTAATACCTGTCATTTATTGAATTTATTGTTTCCTAACATTGTCAGTATGCTGTTAGAAGTCCTGATGCGAAAGCAGAGGCCGAAACCCTCTCTACCAGTAATGTAAACGGCTGAGCTGGCAGGGTATAACGTCATGAGGCAGATTATGAAAGGAAAATATGTTTACACATCAGGGATCTCCATGAATGAAAATTGAACGATGGAGGAACTTTCACCATCACAAACTGTGTCTATACTCACTGGGGTAAAGCTGATGACCGTAACTGCATTCACGGTCATCCCAAGATGTCGGATGAAAAATTAGGTCAGTTTCTGTATTGTCTGTTAAAGTGTTTCTATATCATTTTCTTTACAAATCATACATTGAAACGATGTAAATTTATAAAAGAATCACTCGGAAATCACTAATTACTTCCGAGAAATGTGCATGAAACGGGAAATTCGATTTGAAAAAATCGCCAAGATGACCGTAAATCACAATCGTGATGACCGTAACAGAATCAGCGATTCATAACAAGGCTGACCGTAACTCCTTTTAAGATGACCGTAATTTGTAAATGATGACCATTACTTTTAAAGGATGACCCTCAATTCTAAGAAATATCCGTATTTATATAACTATCTTTTTGTATCAAATGATTAGTCGTGTTGGTATACACATATTAATATGAAAGTTTTATCCTATAGGTAGAAGAAAATAAGACGTGCTTCAAATGCAAAGATTACCATATGTATCTTTTTTACAGTAGAGGGTTCAATTTCTAAAATGAATTTGCCAAAAGACATGCAAATGAACAGGAAGGGAAAACATGCTACAAAAGCGCGATAAAATGACACCTTACAAGCATAATGAAAAAAATGTGGTGCACAGTTCAACTGCTCGACAAAAGATTTTTGTTTGTTTCTGGGATTCCTTTTAATGACATATAATAAATACACATTTTTAAAAATGCCAAAAAATTGCATGTACACCCATTGATATTATATCGTCTTTCATTTTGTCGTGCAAATAAAATAACAGAAATATTTTGAAAATATCATTCGAATAAACTAGTGAAGGTGAGCTCCAGCAAAGTAGATCCTTAAAATAGTATTGTACGAAAAGCGTACCACAAGGCGGAACGTTGTCAATTTGTATATATACAGAAATGTTATTCATACAGTCAGGATTCTACTTCTTCAAAATTATCTTCCCATTACGCCAGTTCATGCTCACAATCGTAGAAATGGAAGCCATTGTAGGGATGACGCTCTGCCAATTTTGCTCTTGAAAACTGATAAATTTATCCACATAGCACCATTACGATCGATCGTTATATATCAGTTATATTTTAAAAGACAAATGTATTTACTAGCTAATGAGCATTAGTTAATGATCTTGTATGCATTGATTCAACTTAAAAATATTGTCTGTTTGAATGTCAGATGGAATTTTTGAAAATTCTTAAGCATTTAAAAATTCTAATTAAATATTTCGTGGAAGGGCAGACTAAACATTTTCAGTGGTTGAAGATTATAAACCCTAGTTATCACACACACATTTTCATCATCCAAATTAAAAGACTGTCGTCAAGTACTTTTAGAAAAAATAGCTATTCGAACACACCTACTCTGTTTTTGTGATTCATTAGATAGGTATCTCAATTGACCCATATATTTCATCTTTTCGTACTGTCATTTTTTTACGTTATAAAGTCAACCTGTAGCTTTGATATATAATAATGATAGAATCTGAAGCGAGATGCTATATAAAATACTCTTGCTTTGTACGTTTTAAAGACAAAATATACACCCCAAACATGCCCTAACATAAAAAGGTGCACTCGATTTTTCTCTTTTCGATGCAATCGTTATCTGTTTTGGCGAATTTTTTCTTGATTCACATAATGGAAGGGCAGACACGAAAATTTCTGAACTAAAAGATTGATATGTTCTCCGTCCGTGATAAAAAAAAATCGGTTATGCATTTTCTACATCCAACTTATAGATACTATATATAAAAAAAGAAGATGTGGTATTATTGCCAATGAGACAGCTATCCAGAAAAGACCAAAATGACACAAACATTAACAACTATAGGTAACCGTAAGGCCTTCAACAATGAGCTAAGCCCATACCGCATAGTCAGCTATAAAAGGCCCCGATAAGAACTATGTCGTCGACTTGATATCTTATTGTTTTGCATTACTATGTACATGTAATAGATACATTGAAAACTTATGCAAATGGTGTTTTTAAAATAAGAAAATTGTCGTTTTATTTGTTTCTATTAACTTTTTAAAATTTTGTTACTATATCAAACATTACAGTTAACTTTTATCGCTTTCTCGATAAACACAGAGCTTCGATTCTTTGGTTCTATTTCAAAAGTGTTTCCGCCTGCATATATCAAGACAAATAAAGATTTTAATCTGCTTCCTCTGGACCCATACACATGGGCTCGATAACCAAATATTCGTATGTATTCTTAATGTTTTTAATGCTCCATTTATTGGCATTATGTTTTTCTGGTCTGTGCGTACGTTCGTCCGTTCGTCTGTTTGTTTGTCTGTTTGTTTGTCTGTTTGTCCAGCTTCAAGTTAAATAAAATTGAAACTTTGTACACATTTTCCCTATGGTATGATCTTTTTAATTCTAATGCCAAATTACAGTTTAATCCCATTTTCATAGTCCACTTAACATAGAAAATGATAGTGTAGATGAGGCATCCGTGTACTAGGGACACATTCATGTTTCTTCAAATTTTCGTCGTATCGCTGTAAATTTGTGTTAAAATTTTAACGTCGATATCAATAAATATTTCATTGTTTACGAGAAATATGCAATGTACTATCATTGTTATGAATCCTAAATATGGCCAATTATATCATAGTTTAAAAAAAGAAATTTATGAAACATATTTATATCCGCTAACCGAGCTCCTATTGAAATCGACAAACTCAACAAAAAAGCTTTGAATACAATACGGATATTTCTTAGAATTGATGGTCATCCTATAAAAGTTACGGTCGTCCTATATAAATTACAGTCAGTCTTTACAAATTACGGTCATCCTTTACAAGTTACGGTCATCTTTTTACCAATCACGGTCATCCTTGTTTTATGTTACGGTCATCTTGAAAATATTTTGATTATGATTTACGGTCATCTAAACGATTTTTTCAAATCGAATTTCCCGTTTCATGCACATTTCTCGGAAGTAATTAGTGATTTTCGAGTGATTCTTTTATAAATTTACATCGTTTCAATGTATGATTTGTAAAGAAAATGATATAGAAACACTTTAACAGACAATACAGAAACTGACCTAATTTTTCATCCGACATCTTGGGATGACCGTGAATGCAGTTACGGTCATCAGCTTTACCCCAGTGATACTGTACAGTGTAGCGCAATTGGAAGTATTTCATCCCTTCACATAAGGATAGATGAACATGCTAATTCATTGCTTATCTAAATTATATTTATTTGAATTTTCATTATGAATAGAAGTAGTATAAATATTTTCATTAATTGCCGTTTGTAACTATTCAAAGGCAAAGCCTTCATGCCCCCCCCCTTTAGTCGAGAATGACCAAAAGCTGTCATGAAGGTCCCCATGTAGTTTTCTTGCTATTTTCGGTAATTGTCATGGGGTTTAAAAGTCATGTGGAGCTTGTTTTTTACAGACACTGACAAAATTCAGAAGTCATGAACCCATTACCAGTATGGCTGATTTGCAGCAACTACAAAACGATTCGTAAGGATTATGTAAAAGGTTAATGAGATTTGTAAAGCAAACGTTGACAAATGAAAAGGTTTTTAATGACTTTATCTAGCAAATTGATGCTATGCAACATGTATCTTTCGAGTCTGAATAGAAACCGTAAACACAGATGTTTCAATTTAATTGTAAACTACGAAATAAATTCGGAATAACGATACGATATTTCTTTACAGGAAATATTAAGTTTTTACTTTTAACTTTTAAAGTAATTCAATATTATCATTCCAATAAAGCAGTACTCGAGTTATTTGCGATGAATTTACGTCTAATTTTGTACTTCTTAAAAAAGGGGGATGCTGATTGCGTAAGTCAAAATAAAAGCATGTGTTCAACTTGTTAAACTGTTTTCTTTGTAAGTGGATTAATAATTTATTTATCTAATCTAAATTATCACAAGCATTTGCGGAAACTTAGTGGAATAATTCGACAAATGAATCAACTCACTATCTTCAGATGTTATTCTCCTGTAGGGTTTTTTGATCTACCTGTACAAGCTCAGGTACAAGTGATTAGCGATCTTAATTTAGATATCCCTCATGCGTTAAGAACTGTATTGAATTACAATACAAAAAAAGCCTGAAGGGTATGCAATTACATGCATTTGATAATAATTGCCAAAAAAATGGCGTCTGGCTATAAAAATGGTAACAATTTTGAACGATAGGGAAAGACAATTTAACGATGGCGCCGGTCATTTGACAATGGCGCAAGACATTTGAACGATGGCATGGCGCCATCTTTAAACAGGCCATGGAGATCCCTGCACATTTAAACCCGTTTAAGTTGGAATTCTTGTTTTCATAGACGTATTTACACTTGTATGCAAATTTGTCCGCCATTCCGTAAAATCACACAGGTTCCCGTAAACTTTGACATCATAATTTAAATTATTTGACGTCACAATTTAAAAGTGATTGTTGCTTGACGTCAAAAGGTGATTCGGAGTAGATCTAAGGTCATTCGGAGGCAAGATTCAGCTAAATACCAAAAGTGTAAATACGTTTATTCTTCCATACTGTAAATTCAGAAATCATTGTGTGCATCACACAGACGTTTTAGCATTAGTTATTGCTATCAATGAAGAAAGGACAAGTTTGTCAGATAATTAATCCTTATATGGGGACGAAGTCCCCAATAACAGTAGAAAATTCAATAAAAAAAAAATTCGGGAAAATTTCCCGAATTTTTCATTGTACTAATGAACTCAAAATCGTTCAAATTTTTTTTGTCGTGTTTTGAAATCCCGGACCTGCGCAGAAATGTACAATGTACTTCCTTTTTCCGGTCTCGTTTGTATGAAACTTTGAGTAAAATATATATTTATCAGTCTAGTATAAAATAGGAAGGAACGCGCAATACCAATTTCATTTTTAATAATTCCTTGATATAAAAAAATGTTACCTGATGATAGCGTTTCTTTGTTTACATTGCATATGACGTCATAATTTAAATAACGTCACAACTAAATCCCTAACAACAGAACCAAAATCGGAAACGTTACGGTATTTTCATTTCTTTTTTTTTAAACAAATATTTAAGTTACAAAAAAATACTTCGTCCCCATTTACAGGTAATGCCTGCCTCATATTATTATGTGTCATTTCTACACCAAATGACATGTAGTTCTTTTAGACAATTTAGGTTGTGAAAGCCCCCTTCCCTTTTTCTTTCCAAAGACAGATTATGAGTATGATTTCTTTACCATTGCACACAACATGATGTGAGCCTTATATTTAAATAACGAAATACAAGGTAATTTTTTTTTTCACCAATATTTGTATAAATCATAAACTTTGACCTTTGGCTTTGGGACATTTTTAGGGGGTACAAGTCAAATCGGCACCTGGTCAAATCGGCACCCATAGAAAAAGTCAAATCGGCACCTGGTTAAATCGGCATCTAGTCAAATCGGCACCTATTTAAAGTCAATTCGGCATCCAATAATATTTGATATAATATATGGGACTGGGACTATTATGCTAAGTTAGTAATTTAAGTATACTAGCATAATAGTCCCAAATATATATAGATATTTCTAAAAATGTATAAATTCGATCATGATTTATTTTGTTAAAAAGCATCAAGCTGTAAAAATACAAAAGTTGATCATTTAAAGTTTTCTCAACATTATGTGACTGATGTTTTCATGGTTTCATGGGTTTTGATAAATTTTCTTTTCAATTAATAAATAACTTTAATCAAGTACATAGTGAAAACACAATGTAACACCAGTTTTTGTTTCGCATATTTCTGTCATATTTTCACAACTATATGATATAATCTAATAGCGAGAATTAATACACAAACATGATTAGACCACAAAAAGACTTTTTATGGATATATGTCATATGTGGTATCAGGAGAAATAAAAATTCGAATGTAAACTATTCAGGTATCCTCATTTCCATTGTGAGGACAAGGATAATAGCATGAAATGTTAGGTTAAAGTATATAAATTTGAATTTAAAGATTGAACTAGAACATTTTTAAAGATAAACTTGTATCACCTGGTGTAAGAAAATGTGTGTCAAAAAACTTATAACTTGTACAAAAACCCTGTACAAATTATAAATTGTACAAAGTTATATTTTGTACACATCATATATTAAACAAATTTAACATGGGTGCCGAATTGACTACATCAAGTGCCGATTTAACCAGGTGCCAATTTGACTAGGTGCCGATTTGACTATACTGGGTGCCGATTTGACCAAGTGCCGATTTAACCAGGTGCCGATTTGACTAGAATTCATTTTTAGGTAAAACAAAAACATACTGTGACAAGAACTATGTTGCGTTTTGAACGCAGTTGGAATTTCACAAATTCGATTATTTCTTTCGATTTCTCGTCAAATTTATCTGGCTTTTCGGTCTGATCAAGAAAATCTTTCCATGTTGTTGCCATTGTCAGGGAAATTAAAGGAGGGGGAAGGAAACCAATGCATTGTCAATTTTGCAGTCTTAATCGAAACAAACATGACCATTGACAAATATTTCCGATTGTTTTAAACGCCTGATAGATGCAGAATAGCAGCAGATACTAATTTCTCCTCTTTCAAGAAAAGTTATCTATTTTCTTATCAGGGGTAAGTAAAGTCACAACTGATGACAGTGCAGGATCATTATAAAAGAGACTGTTTAAACTGATTTGCATAAATGGCAAAAAGTTTGTAATATGAGACAGGTGTTATCTGTGAAACACTGGAAAGAGGACGAAATCAATAGAAGAAAAAATAAATACCTAATTTTTGCAACATTAAGGTTCCACTAAAGTCAAAATATAGGATACTACATAAACATCTAAACTTCACCTGTATTTCTCAACCATAAATGAAAAACTCCTTAACTATGGGAGCATATGTTTATTTATTATACTGTAAAAATTGTAAATAAACTTTGGAATTTTTATGTTGTGGTGTAGGATTTAATACTGGCCCCAATGAAAAAGTGTCCACCGGACATTATTTCCTAGTAAATACGGTCTCGGGACAATATTTACTTATTTATATGTGTCCTGGACACATTTTTCTATGAAAAACTGTCCTCAGGTATGAAAAAGTGTCCCTGAAAGTGGACATAATTAAATACTATACTTCAGTGATAAGATGTCCACCTGGACATTTTTTCACATGACATTTTTGTCCTCCTGGACTTTTTTTTAATAACATTCATTGCTTAGTTATATTACTGACTGTATTCTAATCTATACTTGCTAATTTTTAATACACTAATTTTGTTAATTTGACGGGAATTACTTCAGTTATCTCATTGGCATTCATACCATGCTAATGTTCTTATAATATATATACATGTATATATCCACTTTCATCATGACATATGAATAAAACAGCCTCTAGCTTGTCACAGTGTACCACTAGTTTTTCCACATTTTCTTTTGCCTTCTTGTCATGGTACATATATAGTACAGTTCTTCAAATTTAATTTTAAACTTTTCACATTTCCTTCTTATAGTTCTTCTTTCATTTAGATTTGTATTATAAGGATATTTCTTATAACTTATATAGTTGTAATTCTTTCTGTATTCCTTTCCATCCATTTTTCATTTTGTTTATATTAATCAATTTCTAATTAAACTTTCTCATTTTATTAAAATTCAAGCATAATAAAACATTATAATGACCATTGTACTACTTCCCTTGGAGGACATAATTTGTTAATAATAGTAGGATTTGATAATGTCCACCATGAAATAATGTCCTCTATTTCATCACATTCTGTAGTCAAGTGGACACTATTTCATAGATATTGCTATTACAATCTGTCCATTTAGGGGACAATAATCAATGGCAATGGACATTATTGAATACCTAAATTCTAGGAAATAGTGTCCATGTGGACACAATTTCCCAGGACACTATTTTGCCTTACAGTGGCCAACATGGTGAACACTAAATTTTTCAAAAAATTTGGAGGCCTGTGAGATGACTTAATTTGTTCAAAATTGGTCTAGACGAATAATGTTACATGTAATGTAGTTTAATTGTCACATAAATATGTTTCAGCGACATTTTTGTCCAATTTCTGTACTGTACCTTCGATATTCGTTCACTTAGATACATGTGAAATTCACTGAAATTCAATTCATCGATGTCATCAAATTTGTTAAAATTTATCATGATATGTCTAAATATCCTTATCTTGATACGTCAGAAGTCCCAAATAATTATGGATACCAATATTTTTGGTAATGTGATTTGTCAAAATCTGTTAATATCAGTTGATTATCGTCCAAAAAGTTACATTTTATTGTCATGCACCAAAAATTACTGTTATCGTCATTTGGCATGATTTTTACCCTTATTGGTCCCAAACAACACCCATTACTTCCCTTACCAATGGCAATGCAAAATAGTTTAATATGAGGCAGGCATAACCTGTGAATAAGGACGAAGTCTATATGTATTTAAAAAAAAATTTCAAACATGTTGATAAAAAGAAACAGAAATACCGTAACGTTTCCGATATTGGTTCTGTTGTTAGGGATTTAGTTGTGACGTTCTTTAAGTTATGACGTCATATTCAATGTAAACAAAGAAACGCTGTTATCAGGTAACGTTTTTTTCATATCAAACAATTATTAAAAATGATTGGGTGTTGAACTCCTTCCTTTTTTTTTAGATGATATGTTGATAAAAATACATTTTATTCAAAGTCTCATGCAAACAAGACCAGAACAGGAAGCGACTCAACCGAAACAGGAAGTAGATCTGAAAAAAAAGTTAACGATTTTGAGTTTATTAATAGAATGAAAAATTCTGGAAAATTTTCCCGATTTTTTTTTTTTTTTTAATTAATTTTTCTACAGTTGTGGGGACTTCGTCCCCATATAATAATGATAATGCAAATTTTCTTGTATTTTAAAATAACAATATGGTATAGTGAGGTTGGGTCTGAAATCCTGGGCTTAAAAACATAAAATCCTGAGGTCCCAAATTTAAAGAAATTGAAATCCCGACATCCCAAAAATAAAAAAATAAAAAGATTCCCCGATCATATAAGGATCAATCCCGAAAATCCTTAGCTTAAAAACACCTGATCCTAGTGTCTTGATAAAGGTCAGACCCCCCCCCTTTAGTGTCTAGTACATGTACTATAATTCTTGGAGGAAAGGGTTAATATCAACACTGCATGCCAAATTTTTAAAGAAAAACCCTTAATCTTTTCTGTGATGATTCAACATGTTCAATGTAAAATGTTAACAGCAATGTTCTGAATAGACATGGTGGGAAATTTATACACCTGACCAATGAATTTATAAACTTGTTGATCAAAATAAACCAAACTGGTCAGATCCAGTTTAAATGCACACAGAATTTGAGAGAGACATATATATACATGTGTTTAAATGTCATTTGGAAAATCTATATGTCAATTACAAAATGTGTTTGTGAAGCAAAACTAGGGTGGAATTGTTGTTTACATTTTATGTGAGGCCCCACATTGGGAAGTTATAGTTATCACATAATCAGTAAGTTATTTCTGTAGAGCAAGAATTTGTATAGTAAACAAAGCCTTGTGTAGAGGTATTTTAAATTTAATAAGCAAAGGTGTCAAATCAGGTACAATGTACATGTATTAGATTTAATAATGATTTAAATTTGAGTACAAGTTCATGAAATCAAATAATGTCTTATAATAAATTAAAACATACAGGAACTTTTATGATCTATAAACTTATTGCATCATTTTGCCTTTTAGGAAAAGAAGGAAAAGATCTGGAAATGTTGAGAAAGTGAGTACTTTTCTTCTTTTACTGACCATGAATCTACATGATAGAAGGGTTTAGGGGCAGATCCAGCAATTTTCAGAAGGAGGGGGGGGGGGGGGGGGGTGGGGGGGTGGGGGGGGGGGGGGCAACCAAGGATATAAGGGGTGGGATGGTGTTCAACCATATAACCCCATTTAAATGCATTGATGGTACAAAAAAATGGGGTGTTGCAACACAGGCCGGGACACCCCTCTACCCCCTCTGGATCTGCCACTGGGGTAAGTTTACCTACATTATGTATACATGTGACTAAATCTGTATGTTTACAAACATCCATAATTTTTTTCTCATTAATTACTGTGGATTGATTTATTTTCGTGGGTACCAATTTTCATCGTTTAAGGAAAACTTGCGTGTTTGTGGATATTTAATTTTGTGGTTTTGTCGAAGTCTGTAGTATACAATCCTATAGAAAATATGTCATACCTTGAACATTTAATTTCGTGGTTCACTTGTACCCAAGCAATCCATGAAAATTGGCATCCAACAAATAATAATAAATCCACACTGTGACAGTACTCAAGGAAAATAAAACAAAACCATTTCTAGCTTTCTAGTACATTGTAATATACTTGTAAATATAATTCTTAATTTAATGTGCAATAACAAAATTAATAATCAAATTTTAATATTTGAGATGTGAACTTTGTTAATAGGGAATTATGAATACTCCATTAGATTGATTCAAGTCATTATTGAAATTCTATTTTACCTTTTTTAGATCTGTTCAAAGACTAACTGTTGTTATCAAACATGTGGTATGTATTATGATCTATTATATATATTCAGAAAAAAACAGAGAAATCACAAGGAATCAAAATAACAAGTTTGAAATTTACAGAAAAATAAAATTGAGAAAGGAAATGGGGAATGTGTCAAAGAGACAACAACACGACCATAGAGTAGACAACAGCCGAAGGCCACCATTGAGTCTTCAATGTAGTGAGAAACTCCCGCACCCGGAGGCATCCTTCAGCTGGCCCCTTAAAAAATATGTATACTAGTACAGTGATAATGGACGTCACACTAAACTCCGAATTATACACAAGAAACTAAAATTAAAAATCATACAAGACTAACAAAGGCAAGAGGCTCCTGACTTGGGACAGGCGCAAAATTGCGGCGGGGTTAAACATGTTTATGAGATCTCAACCCTCCCCCTATACCTCTAGCCAATGTAGAAAAGTAAACGCATAACAATACGCACATTAAAATTCAGTTCAACAGAAGTCCGAGTCCGATGTCAAAAGATGTAACAAAAGAAAATAAATAAAATGACAATAATACATAAATAACAACAGACTACTAACAGTTAACTGACATGCCAGCTGCAGACCTCAATTAAACTGATTGAAAGATAATGTCTTCATCATTTGAATATCAGGCACAATCCCTCCCGTTAGGGGTTTAGTATCATACTATCATAACATATATGAGAAGAACATAACCCGTGTCATGCCAACAACTGTTTTTTAAATAAATGTGTTTAATTCTGATGCAAAGACCCTGTAAGTGAATCAATACTAAAGCCAAAATATGCAATCTTTAATGACCTGACAACAGTATTGTAACTATATCCATTCTTAATAAGTCTGTTTAAAGCTTTTGTAAGCTTTTGAGGTGAATACTGACATTTTTGTGCTTTGTAAAGAATATTACCATAAAAGAATGGATGTGAAATACCTGAACGTATAAGATGTCTGCATGTTGATCAGCTATATTTACGAATTATTTCCTAAAACAATGTTATGCCGATGATAAAACTTAGTAATACATAAATTTCTCTTGCTAAAATCTAATACGTTGTTACATACACGAGCGAATCGTACAAGTTGAGAAAGACTTGAAATATATATAAGTATGGTAGAAATATCCTGAACATTCAATATGAATCAGGGATTTGACTAAAATTGCTATTTAAAAAACCACCACAAGGTCCGTTGAGTGTGCAATCAGACTAGAACCAGCTTCTCTAGATAGAGCAATGCTATGATCCTAAACAGAGGATTTTAGTCATATTGTTATAAAGTGCAAAGTTTTAGTCATAGACAATCATACAATGGAAAAGAATGCATGACATAAGTCTCCAAACACAACAATGTTAAATTACAATATTGATACAATGTAATTTTAAAACAAAGTCAAGATTACTTTAAAGAAATGTTTTGTCATGTGACCTATTTGAAGTAATCAACTATTTTGGAAAAATTAACAGCTAACATGCGTCACACACTAATATTTAATTTTATCCACTATTTTGTAGAAGATAACAGCTAACATGTGTACATCAGCCTCAGATGAAGTTTTATTCCAGAAGATTGACACAAAAGGTGTTATTACCCTGAACAGACCAAAAGCTTTAAATGCCTTGAATTTATCCATGATCAGGAAGATCTTTCCTGTGTTAACAGTAAGTTAAAACACCATGACATTGTTATCCAATGCCAAATAGAGTACTTTTTTTGTTTTGATAATACCCTTGCCCGTCAATATGTCCCTAAATTGGTTTCCATTCTCTAACTTAAGTTTTATATCTCAACCAAATCTTATGAAACTTATACACAATGCATATTACTAAAAAACACAGATTAAGTTAACTGTTTAAGAGTTATGCCCCCTTAACAAATGGAAAATCACTTTAGTTTGCTGCAATTAAATGTTTATATGAAACTTTAATACACAGTGTTTATTACCACAAAATACAGATCAAATCATATTTATTTGTTGAATTAATTATTCCTATTTCAGGAATGGGAAAATGATCCGAAAACAAAAATGGTGATTATAAAAGGGGCTGGAGACAAAGCTTTCTGTGCTGGTGGAGATGTTAGAGGTAACTCTTTAAAAAAGGGGGAATCAAAGAATAATACGAAGATAGTACTGTAAAGGTGGGAAAAAGTTATCTTTTACACTGGAGTGATGAAATTGTTGTCTGGAATAGGGAATCATACATTTGATCTGTAGGATAAGGTTTTCGAAAGATTTTAAAATGATTTTAAGCATATCAATTAATGTATGTTTTTCTGGGTTTCATATGGTATGTAATTTCCTGATTTCCATTTGATCATAACTGATCAGTGCACTTTGAATAAGATATTGAATTTAAAGTCATATGAAACGAGTTGGTGGTTAAAAATAATGTTTATCCAATTCTTGAACCAATGAATGTACATATCATAAACTTAGTCCTCTGTGCATGATTTTATCATTTTTACGCATATATATCGTATAATTGTCAATTTTTTTTCTCTCTGTCTGTTATGATTTAACAAATATGGCTGCTCATTAAATGCTTTGTTTTGAAGCTGAAGTTTACTGATTGTCACCTTATAGTAAACAAATAACAAAAAGCATGGGTATTGAGTACGTGTTTAACATGTACAATCAGATAATTGTTTATTTTAATGACAGATCCATGCATTTCGCAATCACTGAATTCTCACATCAGGGTTACGCTCAGGTCACTATGCATACAGAAAATTTGTCAGCGAATTGCTTCCTGGAAGCAAGCAATTAAAAATAAGTAAACTTCTTTTTAAATGTGGACAAATTAAAGAATTTTCCTCAGAAAAAAGTATATGTGCACTTTCCATTTTGTTATAAATAACATATGCATAATTTTTTTTAATTTGAGGTTTCTTATGACTTTAAGTACATACTAGTTGATATTTATCAGAATCAAAAATACAAAGATGCAATATTGTTTTTTATATTTAAGTATTTGAATCCCCTGCAGTATTTACAGGTTTTTAATATTTGAAATAAAGCAAGAGACATAATTTTTTATGCAAGAATTTCATCGTAAGTGGCATTTGCAATCATGTCATATAAAACTTATTTATTTTATTGTCGAGCCTTCGACTTCAGTTGAAAAAGCGAGACATAGCGATCCTACATTCCGTCGGCGGCATCCACAAATATTCACTCTGTGGTTAAAGTTTTTAAAATTTTAATAACTTTCTTAAACTATACTGGATTTCTACCAAACTTGGACAGAAGCTTGTTTATGATCATAAGATAGTATCCAGAAGTAAATTTTGTAAGAATAAATTTCTATTTTTTCTGTATTTTACTTATAAATGGACTTAGCTTTTCTGCCGGGAAACAACACATTCACTCTGTGGTTAAAGTTTTAAAGTTTTTTAATAACTTTCCTATACCATTTTGGATTTGTACCAAACTTGGACGGAAGCTTTTTTATGATCAAAAGCTAGTATCTAGAATGAAATGTTGTTAAAATTTTGTACCTGTGCATCTGTATTTTACTTATAAATGGACTTAGTTTTTCTTCCAGTTAACATTACATACAGTTTGCAGTTAAAGTTTTTAAAACATTAATTAGATTCATAAACTATCTTGGATTTTTACCTAACTTGGACAGAAGCTTTTTAAGATCAAAAGATAGTATCAACAGGAATAATTTTATTGATTTTTTTCCTCATTTTTGTTGAGCCTGTGATTAACAGCAAATGTAGGCCAGACACTGGGTTCCGCGGAACCCTTACAAATTTTATTAATTTGCAGCCGTTACTGAAGCTGGAAAAGTAGGAGACAGATTATCACAAGATTTCTTTAAAGAAGAATATATTCTAAATAATAAAATTGGTAAGTATATAGACATTTGGGAGCGTAGAAAACATTGTGATACATATCCTCATAGTTTGATATTTTACTGCTCAGTTCCTCTAAATTTTTCTTTATATGAATGAGCACAGCAAGACCATCGTAAATGTATGAGTAAATGCAAAGAAAATATTGAAAAATATCATTGATGGAAAGCTAAAGGCAAATAAAGTTTTGTTTAAACAAAAAGTACCATGTAAAAATACCACATAAGGTTATCCATATAATAATAATACTTTATTTATAGAGGGTAAAATCAGTTAGTACACTACTTATCTCCCCTGAACCTCATACCAAATTGAGGAATTAGTATGTTGAACTTTACATTTATTTAAGACAGTCAGATGCATTTATTAGTTTTCTAAAGAGAAAAACTACATGTAACAGGTATTGAAGTGATTTTTCTACACAAACAAAAAAAAAATTTAAGAAAGTTGACTGATATTGTCCATTTGACTTCTATATATTTGCAGAAAAAAATTCTTAAAAATTCATTAATTTATAAGAATTTTTTTCTGCAAATATATAGAAGACAAATGGACAATACTGTGAAATTAAACATACATTCCTACATCCTGCTCATTTTATAATTTATATGAAACATGTTTGTTATCAATTTCTTTTAATGAATTACCATGGTGATGTGATTCTGGTAGGTTTTAAGGGCACAACTTGTTGAAATAAAAACATTATAAATGAAAACAAGTATAAATTCAAAACAACAAATAATCCTCTTCTGACAAAAAAAAATTAAAAATGTACAGATAACATGCATAACATTAAGGTTTTTATACGACCGCAAAATTTGAAAAATTTTTCGTCGTATATTGCTATCACGTTGGCGTCGTCGTCGTCGTCCGAATACTTTTAGTTTTCGCACTCTAACTTTAGTAAAACTGAATAGAAATCTATGAAATTTTAACACAAGGTTTATGACCACAAAAGGAAGGTTGGGATTGATTTTGGGAGTTTTGGTCCCAACATTTTAGGAATTAGGGGCCAAAAAGGGCCCAAATAAGCATTTTCTTGGTTTTCGCACTATAACTTTAGTTTAAGTTAATAGAAATCTATGAAATTTTGACACAAAGTTTATGACCACAAAAGAAAGGTTGGGATTGATTTTGGGAGTTTTGGTTCCTACAGTTTAGGAATTAGGGGCCAAAAAAGGGCCCAAATAAGCATTATTCTTGGTTTTCGCACAATAACTTTAGTTTAAGTAAATAGAAATCAATGAAATTTAAACACAATGTTTATGACCACAAAAGGAAGGTTGGTATTGATTTTGGGAGTTGAGGTCCCAACAGTTTAGGAATTAGGGGCCAAAAAGGGATCCAAATAAGCATTTTTCTTGGTTTTCGCACCATAACTTTAGTATAAGTAAATAGAAATGTATGAAATTTAAACACAAAGTTTATGACCATAGAAGGAAGGTTGGTATTGATTTTGCGAGTTTTGATCCCAACAGTTTAGGAATAAAGGGCCCAAAGGGTCCAAAATTAAACTTTGTTTGATTTCATCAAAAATTGAATAATTGGGGTTCTTTGATAAGCCGAATCTAACTGTGTATGTAGATTCTTAATTTTTGGTCCCGTTTTCAAATTGGTCTACATTAAGGTCCAAAGGGTCCAAAATTAAACTTAGTTTGATTTTAACAAAAATTGAATCCTTGGGATTCTTTGATATGCTGAATCGAAAAATGTACTTAGATTTTTGATTATTGGCCCAGTTTTCAAGTTGGTCCAAATCGGGGTCCAAAATTAAACTTTGTTTGATTTCATCAAAAATTGAAAATTGGGGTTCTTTGATATGCCAAATCTAACTGTGTATGTAGATTCTTAATTGTTGGTCCCGTTTTAAAATTGGTCTACATTAAAGTCCAAAGGGTCCAAAATTAAACTAAGTTTGATTTTAACAAAAATTGAATTCTTGGGCCTCTTTGATATGCTGAATCTAAACATGTACTTAGATTTTTGATTATGGACCCAGTTTTCAAGTTGGTCCAAATCAGGATCCAAAATTATTATATTAAGTATTGTGCAATAGCAAGAAATTTTCAATTGCACAGTATTCAGCAATAGCAAGAAATCTTCAATTGCACAGTATTGTGCAATAGCAAGAAATCTTCAATTGCACAGTATTGTGCAATAGCAAATATTTTCAATTGCACAGTATTGCACAATAGCAAGAAATATCTAATTGCACAATATTGTGCAAAAGCAAGAAATTCCAATTGGATTTCAATTGGAGTTATCTTTCTTTGTCCAGAATAGTAGTTGAATCAACTTAAATCATTGTTTTATACAATATACAATGTATATTCACTTTTACTACCAACTGATAGATTAAAACAATCTTTACCATTCAGTAATAACAAGCACTTTTTTACATTTTAATATTTTATGATGTATTTAAATGAGTAGTTATTGTTGCAAACTTCATTAGAAATTTGAATTGAGATCAGTTTTGAAATAAGGGAAAGGGGGATGTGAAAAAAAAATTGGGGGGTCAATTGTTTTCATTTCAGATTTCATAAATAAAAAGAAAATTTCTTCAAACATTTTTTTGAGAGGATTAATATTCAACAGCATAGTGAATTGCTCAAAGGCAAAATTTTTTGTTTAAGTTCATTAGACCACATTCATTCTGTGTCAGAAACCTATGCTGTGTCAACTATTTAATCACAATCCAAATTTAGAGCTGAATCCAGCTTGAATGTTGTGTCCATACTTGCCCCAACCGTTCAGGGTTCAACCTCTGCGGTCGTATAATGCTGCGCCCTGCGAAGCAACTGGTTATAGAAAATATCATGTATACTAATACTTCAACAGATGTATTAAATCAATTTTAGTTTATTGCAGGCACATATGAGATACCATATATAGCATTGATAAATGGGATCACAATGGGAGGGGTAAGTAACGTAACATCTGATGTCACTGATTTCTGCTGTCTATTCATTATTATTTGTTGGAAACCAACTTTTGTAGATTTCATGGATATAGGCAAATCAAGAATTTAGATGTTCATTTAGAGCACATCTTTTGAAGCTTGTATGACTTTGGAAAAACAATGAAATTAGATAACAATGAAAATACCATTTTACCCTATCAACGAAAATTGGTACAAAAATAATATATGTAATCAAAGAATCCAGTTTATCATTTTACATGACTTTGAAAAAAAATCGATTTAGTTAAGATTAATAAAAAAAAATCTAAAAAAGTGTATAAATTTTTTAAGACTTAAAAATAACAATGTACAGATGTTTTTTAGCTGACCTAGCTCAAAGGGTTTTTCATCACAACCTAGGTGAGTGACACATTCTCTAGTGAGTAGTTTTTGTCTCACTTGACAGAGTAAAAAAGGGAGACATAGTTAGGCTGTTACAGGCGTCCGTGGCGATGGCTGCGGTGGCAATGGCGTCAACAATGTACATGTAATAGTTTGTGATTAGGTTGGTTTGTAGGGAACCACTAATGGCAAGTTAATGACATTTGGTATGCAGTTGTATAAGTATCTATATATCTCATTTCCATGGAGATTATTTTGCTGGGCCCCCTCAGTCATGGATATTGACTTTGAATCTTTTGTTTAGTTATTATGTATTAATTTGTGGTTAGGTTGGTTTATGGGGAACCACTAGTGGTAGGTCAATGATATTTGGTATATATATATATTGTTGTACAGTGAAACCTGTCCAAACCAAACACCCATGGGACTTTGCGTTTTGTTTTGTTTTCACAGGTGTTCGGATTAAAAATATTGTAGAGGTAAACAGAAGTCGACACCAAAATTACTTTGGCACTTACTGACAAGGTATAATAGGTGACACAACAGACGACAGTTTATTTTCATGTTGATTTAGATGTAAATGTAAAAATATCAGGAGATGAAGATAAACACGTATTGCTACATTTTTTTTTATAAATTAAAAGCCACTCCATCAATTAAGCTCGTCGTTGTGAAACTTTAAATCGTTCAATGATGTCTGACATGGAGCGATTTTGCTTTTTATAATTATTTTCAAATCCGTTAATTCACTGATCAATTCAGATTCCCAGTCACTGTCTAATGACGATCCATAGTTGAATTGAGATAGTCATTGTACACACATGTTCTCGGACTAAACTGGCCACCTGCTGATTGATACTTCGCCACAAGATAAGAGTGAAACAACAGCAGGGGTCCAGTTTATTCTCGGACTTTATCATCGCTAAATAGCTAACGGAAGTCTTTAGGAGCATCTGAATTATATATATAGGGCCTCTAAAGGGAATCCGGTATCCAGAAAACGTGATTCGAAAGCCATTGGCCCTGTTGTGTTGTACGACTTCTTAATCCAGTAAACCTTTAAAACTATTATTTAATTAAACAGTTCATCTACAGAATAGCAGTTTTTTTGTGGCCGTAATTATTTGAGTAACATGCATTTAATTGATCTACCGGATAGTTCCTTTCTTGTCATTATCGGTGATGGGGGCAGTTGACCAGTTTAACGTTTCTTTACAAAAAATCATTTGTCACTGAATACATGGACACAAACATTCTAATTAATTTGTAATTACAACTCACTAGTTTATTTTACCTCAAATACCTTCGTGGATACTCTGTCATCCTGTGTTTGTTTAATTAAATCATGCAAACAATTAAAAATTACTTTTTTGTTTTGATTGCTAGCGATCGATTTTGACAGGAAATTTTTAAATACATATTTACTAACGAGCCTTCAAAAAGCGTTTGGAATTCGGTGTTGGCAGGGTTCGTTTTTTTCAGGTTAGATTAACGTTAATTGATAGGGAAATTTTGTGGACTTTGAAAATTGTTCAGGTTTAATCTGAAATTCGGTTTTATCAGGGTTTGGTTTACCCAGGTTTCACTGTATTAGCATTGGCACATCTCATTACCATGGAGATTATTTGCCCCTGCCCCTCACTTATGGTTTATTGACTTTGGAATTCCCCTTAGTTTACATGTATCACTTTGTGTTTATGTTTGTTTAAAGGGAACTGCTTATGATAATTCAATGGTGTTTGGTATGCATTTGTATTAGCATTGGCACATCTCATTTCCATGGAGATTGCTTAGCCATGTACCTTCGGTCATGGTTCATTGACCTTAAATATTTGAAAAACTTACATGTTAAAGTGTTGCTATTTTAGTTTCAACATTTGTATTATGTAAACTACAAAAAAGAGAGACATATATCTGTGATGACAGTTCATTAAATGTTACCCATAATGCAAATCAAATTATTGATAATAACAGTGTGATTAAATTTCTGTTTATTTTCAATTGTCAGGGAGTTGGATTATCAGTACATGGTGCTTTCAGAGTAGCCTCAGAAAAAACAGTATTTGCTATGCCAGAAACAGCTATAGGTTTGTAAATAAACTTTTACAGTGCTATGAACAGATGACACATATTGACCATACAAATATCATTACACACAGTCACTAAGTCAAGATTTCTCATTAACACACATATGTTGTTGTGAATTCATTATTGTATGCATAGTTTGAATCATTGCAGTAATTTTAGAAATATATTTATGAAACATATTTAGGGTAAAAATATCATATTTCAAATAAAAGAGGGACGAAAGATACCAAAGGGACAGTCAAACTCATAAATCTAAAACAAACTGACAACGCCATGGCTAAAAATGAAAAAGACAAACAGAAAAACAATAGTACACATGACACAACATAGAAAACTAAAGAATAAACAACACGAACCCCACCAAAAACTAGGGGTGATCTCAGGTGCTCCGGAAGGGTAAGCAGATCCTGCTCCACATGTGGCACCCGTCGTGTTACTTATGTGATTACAAATCCGGTAAATAGTCTAATTCGGTAGGTCACATTCATGAAAGGGAAGTGGATTGTAGTTACGACGTAAGAAACATATCCGATATCATTTGTGAAACGGTTATTCCATAACGGTCAACCAACTCGTGATGGCGTCCGTAAAATTTACGAAGGGATGATTTCAACTTCACCATTTGGAAGCTTCCTTGTGAGCAGTAACCCTCTATCAAGAAAATCATGATAGGAAATGCAAGCACGGGAATATTGTATCAAATAAAATATATGTACAAAAGGGGAAAAAATGCCTGTATTTAAATCTCAAACAAATGATTTTTACATTTCAAGACATGAATAATCTACCCACTTTCTTACAAACAATATGTACACAGAAAAATGTTTGATTTATTTGTGGATTATACAAATATTGTCTCCTTGTATTTCGCTCCTATTTTAGGGAAACTGTTTTCAGTGATATTACAAATACTGTTTATCTCGCAGATCTCTTTGGGGTCCTCTGCATTTAAGCAATTTTTATTTCTATTAAAAAATAGACAACTTACTGTTCATCAATTTTGATTTCTTCTAAAAAAAATAGACAACTTACTATTCATCAATCTTGATTTCTTCTAAAAAAAAATAGACAACTTTCTATTCAGCAATTTTGATTTCTTCTAAAAAAATAGACAAATTACTATTCAGCAATTTTTATTTCTTTTAAAAAATAGACAACTTATAATTACTATTCAGCAATTTTGATTTTTTCTAAAAAAAAATAGGCAACTTACTATTCAGCAATTTTGATTTCTTTTAAAAAATAGACAAATTACTATTCAGCAATTTTTATTTCTTTTAAAAAATAGACAACTTACTATTCAGCAATTTTGATTTTTTCTAAAAAAAATAGGCAACTTACTATTCAGCAATTTTGATTTCTTTTAAAAAAATAGACAACTTACTAATCAGCAATTTTGATTTCTTTTAAAAAAAAATAGACAACTTACTATTCAGCAATTTTTATTTCTTTTAAAAAAATACACAACTTACTATTCAGCAATTTTGAATTCTTCTAAAAAAAATAGACAACTTACTATTCAGTTTCGGGCAGTAAAAAACTAAAGTATTTTTGCAGGTTTATTCCCAGACGTAGGTGGAGGTCATTTCTTACCTAGATTAGGGGGTAAGTTAGGTATCTACCTAGCTTTGACAGGATTTAGATTAAAAGGAAGAGACGTACATAAAGCAGGAGTAGCGACACATTTTGTTCAAGACAATAAAGTAAGTGTAATTTGTGCACAATAAGAATAAGTGTTAGTCGTTCTCTTGGTGCCTTTGGAAAGGGAGATAATTCTAAATAAATTTGATTTAATTTATTGGTATCAATTTCTTGGTTTGAGAAATAAAGTTTGTTTTGGCAATTGCGGTTTTGAGCTTTGTTTAAATATAGTTTTTGCTATAGATTTAAGTCATATAAAACTTCAAATTAAAAAAAAAATGATGCATATATTTTTGGTAATTAAATGGCTAGTTTTTATTATAAAATTTATGTGCATATACTTTTTCTGAAGAAATTTCTTTAATTTGTCTAAAGTTAAATGAAATTGACTTTTTTTAATTGTTGGCTTCCCTGGCAATAATAAGCCAACAGTTTTCCGTATACAGTTCCCTCAGCATGACCTATCTTGTAAAAAATCCCCAAGTGGGAAGGGGAAACCCAAATTGGCAGAGATAGTCAACAAATGTAAACATCGCTCCGTCATCAAAAGACACTATATCTTATTGTACATGTTTGTCATGTTATACACTTGCTTACCTGAATATCCATGCTTCTTTGTTGATTGTTTACAAAGGTGACACCGACTGAGTGAAATATGTTTTTGATGATTTTACGAATTGGATGCATAACATTTTTTTTAAATTGTGCACAGAAGACTAAGTTTATGATATATGCATGCATGGTTCAAGAATTAGACAAACATTTTGTCACTCGTTTCATGTGACTTTTAAGATTTATCATTTAAAGTATGTTATATTTTTATACATAATTTCTGAAAACACCCCTTGAATAATCACTGTACTGAATGGTTCTATACAGGATAAAATTTATGCATAGAAGATAAATTCTATAGAGTGCACCAGCCCTTGTGGCCAAGATGTCCAAGTAGTTCTTCTGCAGTTACCTCTAGTCTATCAACACTGGTAGAGATTTTAAACCCAACTTGTGGCAGGTGCATCAACTCCTATCTTAATAGATAGTTTTTCTTCTGATATCGGTGGTACTCAGCTTCCTCCAAAAATAAAAACTGCAAAGAATGCAATCATTCTTTAAACTGAATATGGAAGTGTCATCATTATCTGCAAAGTTTTAAATTTGGTAAGGTTAGGTTCATAAACCTTCACTTTTTTGATAAAGATCATGTAAAAGTTTTGTTTATAGCTAGATTGCTTCCCTCAAATCTTCCAATTTTAGCTTTATATCATTTCTTACAGATATCATTTTTCTTTTCAGATTGAAGAATTAGAAAAATCATTACTTGAAATGCATGACCCAACTGCACAAGATATTCATCATGTTTTAGACAAATTTCAGAAAAATGTAAGTACAAAATTGAATGCATATATATAAAAAAGAGATGTGGTATGATTGCCAATGAGACAACTCTTCACAAGAGACCAAATGACACAAAAATTAACTACTTAAGTTCACTTCACAGCCTTCAACAATGAACAAAGCCCATACAGTATATAGCAGGTTAGTATCACTTCAACTTCCTTAATTACTATATAATGTTAACCAATCTCTAAAGATGGGGACTACATTGTATTCACCTTTCCCTGTCACTCCATTTGTTATATATCAATATTTCTGTCAACCTTTTCTCAGCTACTATAAAACTGCATTACCTTATATTTGCTCAACAGCTTGCTAGTGATACATAAAACATACTTATAAGTTACTTACTTCTCGTTTGCATATACTTGTGAAGTTTTTAAAATTTTGAATGCATATACTTGTGAAATTGAACAAACTTAAAAATGTTCCTTTACACTTTTCTCAAGTACTGCTAAACAGAATGCCTTAATATTGAGTCAGCAGCTTTCTTGACAGGTGATAGTTGTATTAATCATATTTAATTGATATGAGACTGAAGGAAACATCAATTTCTATAATGCTTAACTGATGGTTCCGAGTACACAGTTATCGTCCTTTGATTTTCGTTGTCCACAAATATAGTCCCTAGTGTGGACAGTATGTTACTTGACAATTTTCTTTAAACCCCTTCCGAATTTATTTCTTCATTGTTTTATGCCTCAAATAGCAAGTAGGGGATGAAATTACACTGTTAAAAAGTTTGGGTCATGAATTTGAAAGTAAAGTAGTGATTTGGTCCAGCTAAAAAAGGTTAAAACTTAGCATTTCGGAAGCTGTCAAAAGATTTCATAACATTGTTCATATTTTGAGTTAGAGCTGATGTAGTTTTCTATAATTTTGATATAATTTGTCCCAAAAGTAGTACAACACTGAAAATATTATTTAGAAAGTGTAGGTGGGATTTTTTAATTTTCATTTATTATCTAAAGGAAATGCACTACGAAATAACTGTAGTCTCAGACCCGATTTATCCTTTTCCTGACTGGTTGATAATTTTTATTTAATCAATGTGTGGTTCGTTTGATCTCAGTTTTCATTGGTAAAAATTTTATTATTACTTCAAATTTTCTTGCTATTCTCTGAATGAAAAAAGGGGACCATGCCTGATGAAGTCACATAGAAAGAACACATTTTTTTTGCAAATGATTCAGAAAAAAAGTATACAAGAATGTTGATATCATCTATAAATATTCAGAGAACAGATTCCACTGCAAAATCTCGTGCAATACAATATTTATCCACTCTGGACAGTTAAATTTTAAATATTGAAATCGCTCGGTGAGCCTCTTGTTTTAAATTTGGCAACTTAACTGTCTAGAGTGGATAAATATTGTATGACACTTGATGCAGTGGTAGAATCTATATATAAATCTAACTGCATATGTATGTATATGATTGGATTCTAAATATACAGTTGATATAAACATAGTGTACACTATTTGTGTATTATTGTTACAGAGTACAGATATTCCTGATAAAGATTTTATACTTGCCAAAGATATGGAGAAGATTAACAGACTATTTGATGGTAAAACCATGGAAGAAATTTACCAAAATTTAGAGAAAGATGGTTCAGAATGGGCAACAACACAACTAAATACATTAAAGAAAATGGTAAAGGAATTTGAAATGTTATTCTTAGAGACAATATATCAAACTTTTTCAAACAAATATTCTTATATATATAAATCATATAGCAGACCTCTTGGGATATAATCTTCATAGAAATTAGATGGCTCAACTATAATTAAACTGTTTACCAATTATAAATGGCTCATCATAAGTGGTTACCTGTAAACTGATTTAAAAATAAGGAGATGTGCTATGATTATTATGAGGCAACTATTGACCAAAGATGAAATGAAGCAATTATAGGCAACAGTACAGTCCTCAATAATGAGATATTAAAACCCATACCATAAAGTTGGCTATAAAAGGCCTTGACATGCAAATATGAAACAATGGCTAAATTTATTACACAAAACAAAAAATATGGAACTTTTACACAAAGCTTATCACCACAAAGAACAGATCAAGATTGCATTTTCGTGGAGTCACTTTTACTGTAACC